>NW_028317798.1:5155000-5455000 GCF_062004578.1 Staurois parvus
CGAGATTTTACAGCATCAACCGACCAGGAAAGTTTGTTAAAAATCTACCACAGAGCATTTATATCTTTTCTTATGGGACTCAGCTATTCACCCACTTGTCTCAAATAAAGACACAACTGTGTGAACATATATTGTGCTTTCTGTACCTACTCAAAAATAAAACATTTCTGTCCCTCCAAACACAAAATGTGAGGCCATTGGTTAGAACACTGCCATGTGCTAGTGATCTCTCACCTAAATTCATGGGGCCCAGTGGAAGTGCCTTACTAATGTTTGGCCTACTCTCTCTACTCGAGTCACCTTAAGTCAAACTGTAAGTGAGTCATGATACGACCGCTATCGTTATACTCCTTTTGTATCAAACCCAATATGTGGATGTTCTTACACATTTCCCGATGTGCAAGCTTTGATGGTACTTAGATATTTGCTAGGTTTCTTTTTTTTTCCTCTTTACAGTCAGGTCCATAAATATTGGGACATCGACACAATTCTTACATTTTTGGCTCTATACACCACCACAATGGATTTGAAATGAAACGAACAAGATGTGCTTTAACTGCAGACTGTCAGCTTTAATTTGAGGGTATTTACATCCAAATCAGGTGAACGGTGTAGGAATTACAACAGTTTGCATATGTGCCTCCCACTTGTTAAGGGACCAAAAGTAATGGGACAATTGGCTTCTCAGTTCTTCCGTGGCCAGGTGTGTGTTATTCCCTCATTATCCCAATTACAATGAGCAGATAAAAGGTCCAGAGTTCATTTCAAGTGTGCTATTTGCATTTGGAATCTGTTGCTGTCAACTCTCAAGATGAGATCCAAAGAGCTGTCACTATCAGTGAAGCAAGCCATCATTAGGCTGAAAAAACAAAACAAACCCATCAGAGAGATAGCAAAAACATTAGGCATGGCCAAAACAACTGTTTGGAACATTCTTAAAAAGAAGGAACGCACCGGTGAGCTCAGCAACACCAAAAGACCCAGAAGACCACGGAAAACAATTGTGGTGGATGACCGAAGAATTCTTTCCCTGATGAAGAAAACACCCTTCACAACAGTTGGCCAGATCAAGAACACTCTCCAGGAGGTAGGTGTATGTGTGTCAAAGTCAACAATCAAGAGAAGACTTCACCAGAGTGAATACAGAGGGTTCACCACAAGATGTAAACCATTGGTGAGCCTCAAAAACAGGAAGGCCAGATTAGAGTTTGCCAAACGACATCTAAAAAAGCCTTCACAGTTCTGGAACAACATCCTATGGACAGATGAGACCAAGATCAACTTGTACCAGAGTGATGGGAAGAGAAGAGTATGGAGAAGGAAAGGAACTGCTCATGATCCTAAGCATACCACCTCATCAGTGAAGCATGGTGGTGGTAGTGTCATGGCGTGGGCATGTATGGCTGCCAATGGAACTGGTTCTCTTGTATTTATTGATGATGTGACTGCTGACAAAAGCAGCAGGATGAATTCTGAAGTGTTTCGGGCAATATTATCTGCTCATATTCAGCCAAATGCTTCACAACTCATTGGACGCCGCTTCACAGTGCAGACGGACAATGACCCAAAGCATACTGCAAAAGCAACCAAAGAGTTTTTTAAGGGAAAGAAGTGGAATGTTATGCAATGGCCAAGTCAATCACCTGACCTGAATCCGACTGAGCATGCATTTCACTTGCTGAAGACAAAACAGAAGGGAAAATGCCCCAAGAACAAGCAGGAACTGAAGACAGTTGCAGCAGAGGCCTGGCAGAGCATCACCAGGGATGAAACCCAGCGTCTGGTGATGTCTTTGCATTCCAGACTTCAGGCTGTAATTAACTGCAAAGGATTGCAACCAAGTATTAAAAAGTGAAAGTTTGATTTATGATTATTATTCTGTCCCATTACTTTTGGTCCCTTAACAAGTGGGAGGCACATATGCAAACTGTTGTAATTCCTACACTGTTCACCTGATTTGGATGTAAATACCCTCAAATTAAAGCTGACAGTCTGCAGTTAAAGCCATCTTGTTCGTTTCATTTCCATTGTGGTGGTGTATAGAGCCAAAAATGTTAGAGAGTCAACACATACAGTCAGGTCCATAAATATTGGGACATCAACACAATTCTATGTACTCACACTGGCATTGCTAGACTATCACTGAATGGAAAACTTTAAGTCACGCCATTTTACGTTTTGTAAGGATGTATCCTTACCACGCAAAACTTTCTAAATAAAGCATTGGTTTGATTTCAACGTAAAAAGATAAAACACTTTTGGAGGATTTATTCCTGAAACTCCAAATATCATCTGGTGAATTATCTTCCCATTCCTCCTGAATGGGCAATTTTTAGTATCCTAGAATCACGAAAAGTAGTAAAAAGCTCCTATGCATCATATCCTTAGCAGAAGAAAGAAAGCAGTCCTTCACAAATGGATCTACCACAAAACACCCACACTCACCCAATCTTCTACTGGATAAATTAATGTTTGCCCTTAAATAGATAGGACTGAGATAACTTCATGGAAAGAAACACAATATTTTTTAGAAGTGTGGAAGTCATTTACTGACAATTTGCCAACCTTGACCAAGCAAAAAATTCATAACATGCTTGTTCATTTCAAGAACACTTTCCAGTGACCCTCTGGTCCAACTACAACTCCCTTTTATACCATACTTCCAGTCATTTTTTTTTTCTTTTTTATGTAACAGTGCACTGCTGGCTGGCTGCCACTAACCAATCCATTGATGGTTACTGTTCTGTCCTATTATTTTGTACTCTTTTTCTTCCTTCTTTCTTTCCCGTAATCAGCATTGTGTGCTATAATTTTTTGTCAGTATACAGTGCATTGTAACCATTTTCTATCCTCAATAAAAGCATGTTTGATACAATGTAAACCTGTGCTTTTTGTATAACAGGTACTTGCCTTTCTTTCACTCTTTTGTTGGTCAGTTTGATCGCAAAGAGAGTTCAGGCCTGTACACCTGATAAAAAAATTGTACGAAAATCTGTATACAAGTAATGATTGTACAACAATCTGAGCATTCGTATACAGCTTTTGAGAGCCATTCACGACAATAACCGGACAAGCACAAACATTTTTCTCATACTATACCAGCTTGTACGATTTTCGTCTAACACTGTTCAACAAATTTTTATTTTTTGCCAGTTTTGGAAACAAAAGGATCCATTTCTTAATGAATTTCACATTCTGAGTTCAAATATAACAATGAAATTTGTCAATTGGCTCTAGTTTTTCTGTAAACGGAAAGTTTTCTACTATAGGCGTAATGACTACATAATGCACAATAATTATATAGATAGATGTCTTTCCACAAATATAAAGCAAGTGATATTGACTACATAACAAAGCCTAAATGGCATAATATATTGCATAGGATTACCAAGAAAGTTTGTGTCGGTTTTGCTTCTCTTGGCTTTTCTCTTGTATTCGAGGAAAGGGCTATCTCTTACAACTGCACGTGACTACACGCTTCAGGTTCTTCCTCACTTGACTCAACCACGAAGGATTCTGGTGCTTTAGGAATTGGTAGCCCCTCTCCATGAGGAACTGGACGTATTGCCGATGGAATATTTGTATAGTGCACAGATAACTTTTTCTTCTTATTTAGCCCTTTTACAATTGGAGGCACCATACAAAAGTAACAATTACTAACATGATCTGTTGGCTCTCTCCAAATCATTGGCACAGCGAAAGGCATAGATGCCTTTTTTCCATTCAACCATTGCTCCAGTGCCGTCCCACAAGAATTGCAGCATATATGTGGTGCCCAGCTCTTGTCCTGGTCTCCTATCTTGCAGCCAAAATACAAGTTGTAGGCTTTCTTAATCATTCCTGTTATCCTCCTTTTTTGTGAGATAAAAGTTATTTCACCGCAGATATAGCAGAAATTATCTGCTTTATTCACACAAGTTCGAGGCATTACTGAGTAGCCTATATAAGCATAAAACGAAATGTAAAGACGCTGTGGAACTACAATCAGCTACAGATACTGCAGCTTTTATGCAGTGAAGTGATGCAATTAAAGGCTAATATAGCATCATCTCAGTATACATGCAATTTTCTATTGGTCACCAGTATCAATTGCGCAATATGCAGCTGAAGTTGCATCATAATTTTGAATGGCTTACGTCATTAGATGGGTGAATATATCATGGAAACTAGAGCCAATCAACATTTTTTAGGGTCATTTTAGTTTTCAGCACCCCAAAATTATGTAAGATTAGCTAATTTTATGCCCAAAACTTTTTACCTGTTGAACAGTGTAATCAGTAGAGTAGTCGTACGAAAATACAATACATTACATGACATCACTTCCAAAATTCTATTCTGTCATACTAGAATTTTTGTAAGTTGAGTAACCTTCTCATTTTCAATATGGAGACTAGAATGAAAAACTAAAAAAAAAAACACAACAGACTATCATTTGTCCGATATTCTCATTGTGTGTACTAGGCATTCGTTCTGTTTGAGCTCTGTGACATCATTGGGTGCACAAGTGGCAGTTTACTAAGCACCTTTGTTGTCAAATGGGAGGAGGGCAATGAGTCACCCATTCCCCCATACCCCTAAATACTGGGTATATTTCTTTCATCCCAGCGAATGAAGGGAACAACAGGAGATTGAAAGTAAGTAAAGTATTAGCTAATGGTGGTCAGTAAAATGAACCTGTTGATTTGCTGTGCTTGTGCAATGCACAGGTTGGCTCTGGGGCTTATTCACGTCATGTCTGTTAAAGTGATTGTAAACCTCCATGTAAAACAATCCATTCAGTTTAATTTACAAAAAGAACATTGGTGAACTGAAGAAGTGCAGAGAAGGGCAACGAAACTGATAAGAGGCGTGGAGGAGCTCAGCTATGAGGAAAGATTAGAGGAACTGAATTTATTCTCTCTTGAGAAGAGGAGATTAAGGGGGGATATGATCAACATGTATAAATACATCAGTGGTTCATATAGTGAACTCGGTGTAGAGCTATTCACCCTGAGGTCATCACAGAGGACAAGGGGGCACTCTTTACATCTGGAGGGAAAGAAATTTAATCTCCAAACATGGAAAGGTTTCTTCACAGTGAGAGATGTGGAATAGACTCCCTCAAGAGTTGGTTCTGGCCTGCTCAGTGGATTACTTTAAAAAAAGGCCTGGATTATTTCTTAGATACGCAGAATATAACTGGATATAACATTTATAGGTAAAGTTGATTCAGGCAATATCCGATTGCCTCTCTGGGGATCAGGAAGGAATTTTTTTCCCCTGCAGGAGCAGATTTGGATCATGCTTTGCTGGGGGGGGGGTTTGCCTTCCTCTGGATCAGTGGTGGGTATAGGATTAAAACCTTTTTTTTTTTTTTGGTTGAACTGGATGGACGTTTGTCTTTTTTCAGCCAGACTAACTATGTAAATAGAAATGCAGGCAACATGTGTGTATAGATATAAAAAAAATTATATATACTTTTTTTCCTTTTTTTATAAGTGATCACATTCCCTCTGTTTTCAGCTACATAAGAGCTGGGATGGGGGTGTCAGGACAAGTTTGATCATCGGAGGAGAGCGGGCTGAGTTCCCAGCACAGCTAGAGAACTGACCATGCTGTGCTCACCTGCCTAGTGTGGACAGTTTTATTAGGAAAGCAGAGGGACTGACAGGAACACCAGGGATTTAACACAAAGGAAGCAATACAAAGAGGAACAGGATAATTTTTCATACAAGTACATGATACAGCAGGCACATATCAGGAATAGGAAATGTTGGGTTTACATATTCTTTAAGCTGCACATCACATTAGGTAGAGACTTTAGATATGATTTTGTCTGTCACCACCAATTCTCGTCTTCCAATTTAGCATCTATTGTCAGCCTAATTTTGCATTCCATATGTCAGCAATGTTATGACTGTACTATAAAGAAATAATATGTATAGCACAGTATAGATACAGTATATGTAGAGAGAGCGAGAATGAGAGTGTAGTAAAGTTTCTATATTTGCCTGGAGTACTTTAATATAAAAATATAAATCCCCACTGTCAATTCCTCATTTATTGGTTTTAACATATGACAGACCTCCTGTGTTTCAGTGTTCTGTTTTCCAGGCACCATGTTTCTGCAGACTAGATTACAATGGAAAACATAGTGGCACAAAAGAGTGATTTAACCCTATTGTCAACTCTTATTGCTGCATATGGTTAATCAACTTTCCTTACTTTTTAGGTATTGAAACTGTTGATTGCTGAAACTTCAATCTGTAAATGACCCCCCTATGCCTTGTATGTTTATACAATTTGTCAACAATTGTGGGTTTTATTAGGTTTTATTGGCCTTCATTAAAGAATGTATAGGTTGCACACTGTACAAGATCAGAAGATATTCCACCATAAACCAGAAAGAAACTTCAGGCTTTGGAATGTCATAAATGTTTAAGAGACTTCCTTCCTTCCATTATTTACTATGACTTTGCTTTTATAACAGTAAGTGTTCCCTTTTATTAGTGCTGATGTCTTGCCGGAGTATTTCTCTGGACTACTTAGAAACGCCACATTTTACCTTAAAGGCTCTTTAGACTTGTAGATCTAGAGCTAAAGACAATGCAGCTGGCTGCAACCAGTGTCTGGCCAGTGTATTGATTGACTGAATAATTTCTTATAGCTGGCCAGTGAAAAGTTCCAGTGAAATATACATTATAGTCTTTGCTGCTCTCTTCTATTTGACCTGTTTATAATTCTGCTGTAGTTTATCACAAACATAAGGTGTGACTCTTTGGCATGCAGGTTTAACTTTTAAAGCAGAAACCTTTTAAATAGACACTGTCGCCAAACATTAATTTAAAAAAAAAAATCCCATATGATTATATGTGCATTTAGGGATCATTCTGATGTGCGGCTGTCATTGCTGCCCCTCTGAAAAGCAATCCACAATGGATCATTCTCAGAGGGTGTTTGACAGGCGGTAAGTCACTTTCAGCACCTGTTTTAAACCTAAAAAGCATGAACCACCGTGCTGCAACTGTGAGGTAAAGGCAATCAAGTGGGGTTGTACACGTCATGGTAAAAATGATCCCCTTCGCATTCAGTACCACCAGCCACATTTAAGTGAGTAGGGCCGTTCCGCAAATATCCATCAACCTTGTTTAAGGCACATGGATGCAGCACAGGTTTACAAAAGGTGGGGAGCAGATTACATATTGCCACCTCACTGCCTGTTAAATGCCTCTAAAAAGTGATCCACCACAGATCACCTTTCAGAGGGGTGGCAAGCCTAGACTGTTTCTTTGTGCCGCCATCTTTGATGTCATCTCAGCAACCCAAGCAGACTCAGGGCTGCAACTTAAAGTGTACTTTCACTTGTACTGTATCTTGAATCCAAATTGATACAATACCTACTTTATATTTAATACATGTTGCCATTAACATAGCATGATTTAAAAAAAAATAAAAATTTGCCTTTCACTATTTGATGCCCCTTTCTGATAACCCCAGCACTGAAAAATTCTACTTAGTTATCTTTTTTTTTTTTTTTTATTATTATGGAGATGGGGATGTGTCTTTGCCATACCTAACCCTGTCTGTACTGTGCTGGTTGATCTCATTATCAATAGTAAACAATGTTGGAGGGCTGTCATAACAAAGGGTAAAAAATGTAACAACTGGGCTCAATGTTAATGAATGTAAACCAAGAAATTTAGCCCGTTCAGCAGAGCCTGGCTGAGTTCGATCCATGTATGGGCACCCAGATTGTACATAAATTGATAGTTGATCTACTGATCGTCTTGTGTACAAACAGTCTGTTGCATTTTTCTCTGACGATTAGTAGCGCTGACTATAGCCAGTGGGGATTACAGTAATGCTGCAGGAGGGATTTCCCCATCGACACTGACTGCATTGATGCAGATATTAAGCAATTTTCTTTCCTTCTACCCATAGTGGGAGGAAAGAAAATAGCATAATCTATGACCTGCCTTAGTCCTGTCAATGACAGAATAGATTTACTATGATATTGTTCAAAAATACTCGCAGTTGGCCATAAGCCCCCCCCCCTGACAAACATCTACAAAGTGAGACTTTTAGTTTTTACATTTTTTTTTAGGTGTTCTGTGTTAATGAGGATATGTGATGGGGTTTTTCACATTTGATTGCAAAGTGGAAATACACTATAATATTTCCTTTCACTCGTCCCCCAGCAGCTACATAAAAGATTATGTAGGGAGGTGTAGGGAAGAGGTGGGAGAGCTGGGCCAGCACAGAGAGTAATTAGACACTCCCAAAAGAAGAAAGAGCTATGTCATGCAAAGAGGGGAGGGGATGGAATGTGCTAGAGAATGAACCCTTCCTGGAGAAGGCAGATTTTAGCAAAACACTGTGAGTATGCAATAAACAATGTTTTCTGTGCTCTTATCTGCAATTTTTTAAGTTGGTAAAAAGGTTCCTTAGGCCTCATTCACATCATGGTGCAAAGACATCAGTTTTCTGCATGCGTTCTGCAAGGGCACAATGAAATCAATTGTTCTCTATGTGCTCTGTTCATACCACAATTCTAGTGTTATGTGCAGATTTTTTTCTGCGCAGGAATCTGCTAAATGTTTAAAACCCATTCAAGCGTGCATGGAAACTGATGTATGGTGTGAACGAGGCCTTAAACAATCAGTGTTCAGGTAGTGATTTAGTGATTTTATTATGTAAAAGTGTACAGAGAGCTGAAGGCTCCTTTCATACGAGCGTTCCGTATGTCCATTTTTCATCTGTCCGTTTACGGATGAAAAATGGACACCCATGTACTGTATTTACTAGCAGATGTAAACGGATGATCATCTGTTTACATCTGTTAATGTCCACATCCGTTATCTTTCTTCCATTAAAAAAATGGAACGGACGAAAAACGGATGTAAACAGACAAAAACAGATGTAAAGAGACAAAAAATGGAAGTGAATGGATGAAAAACGTATGTGAATGGCCGAAGAAACTGATGTAAACAGATGAAAACGGATGTAAATGGATGAACAACAGATGTAAACGGACGAAAACGGATGTAAATGGGCGAAAACCAGATGTAAACAGATGAAAAATGAATGAAAACGGGAGTAAACTGATGAAAAATGAATCAAAAATTGTACACTGATGAAAAATGGATGTAAAAGAATGTAAAATGATCTGCTTTTTCTTGGAAAAAATGTGACTGAACTGATGAAAAAAACGGAACACTGTGTGAAAGGGACCTTTAGCTGGCCTTAGACATTTTGAATCTAAGTCGGTTCAGCAAGATCGTTCAATTAACTTGGGTACAACCAGCCTTCCGGACGTTACATGTGATTATTGCCAGCGGCTGTTATAGCTGCTAGCAATAATCACTGTCTTCACCGGTGGGGATAGCTTCTCCCCACCCTTCGCCGCTGGGCAGGAGGTACTGACTGTGTTGTTGGGAGAATCAAACAAATTTCTTTCCTGCAATCACACAATTCGCACTGTGGCCTCCCTTATACTGTGACTGCCCATTGTGCTACATTTTGGGTGTGTATGATGGGCCAACTATTGTTGGTTCTCTTTATAAAACAAAATATATCAAAATAAAATAGATTCTTTATTCCAAGATCACTGCAGCCAGCTACCCTAGTGCAGTGGTTTCTCATTTTAATATAAGTAATACAGAAAGTTGCGCATATAAATGAAGATATGTTTGCAGCTAAATTTTCAAAACTACATTTTAATTCTTTCAGCCTCTATGATATGAACTTGCAGAGAGCGCAGTCTTTCACATCCTAGCCTGGATCCTACCAAATCCTGTTTATTTCACCCTTATTGTATGCTGCAAAGAAAGAAAGAAATGTTTAATTTTGAGTATTTTTCATCACCTTTCTAATACTTCTGATAATAAATTCAGCAGTCATTGCTTTGAAAGGACTTCATCTGCCACAATCTTCAGCAGCCTTTATAGAAAAATGTATTAACCCATTGTATGCCACGAACTTAACACTGAATTACCAAATCTCGTTATCTCATTATACCGTTTTACATGTTTGCTTGTCCAAATGGAACAGCCCACAGAAGACAGTTACATAGCGTCTAAGGATAAGAAAAAGGATCTAATCATTTTTCATTCATCCTATTTTTTTTCCCAGAGATATCTCTTGGAAATGAAGACCTTTTTTTCTCCCTCCATTATTTGCGAGTGTGAAGAGAGCAGCAGGATTTGCTGATAAGTCTATTTTGTAGAGTACATCAGCTATGAAAAATGAGAGCTCCTCTCATGTCTCTGATTTGTAAATCTCGTTTATTTTAAAGGTTACCTGTAGTTTTTCCTCTTTTTTTTATTTTGTAGTGTTTGCAAGAAAATGTTTCTTGGTTTATTCATGCTGACAGCTCAAAAAGCTTTGGACCTAATTAAAAGTATTTTCACTTGCACCTTTAGTGAACCGTTTCATTATGCTGCAATGCACAGATTGCATTTTGAAATATGGTGATAGTTTAAATATGACCTTTTAATCCGAAACTGCCAGAATTTCCTTAAAACTACACTCTCAGGGCCACACTTTATGTATATTAGCTGTTTGGTTAGAAATTATCTTCTGTACATGCAGTGACTAACAGCCACAGACACAACAGAAAATGTATTTATTTCAATGGCATATCTGCATAACTAGCTGTCCTTTTTGCTGATATTTATGTCTGTTTGTTCCTTGACGTGCTGATAGTCACAATTGCTTTTTTTTTTTCTTGCAAATGAAAGGTGAACATTGTCCTGTATGCCTGGGTGTTTGTAGTTTTATGTGATTTACCAACTAACATAATTAAGATGAATGAGAAAAACAATTAGACGTTTGTTCTCTTTTTTTTTTTCTTTTTTCAATTTTTCCTACAACATGGGGACATTTTGGGTGTCAGTTAAAAAAGGATAAAAGGTAAATTAAAGGTTGCCCATAGAAACTAAATTCAGGCTGTCATTTTTGTAGTACAGATTAAGAAAAAAAACCTGAAATTATTCACCTGTTAGGCTGGCTCCTCATAGCACTTCCACTTTTTTCCATTATTAAAGTGCATCCAATTTTGGTTTTTAAGCAACTTTGTCCAGTATACAAGAATAAATAAATAAAAAGTTAAGCCTTATTTACACAGTTGCAGATGGACATTACACGTGAATAAGGAGAGTATTTCTTTCTTCTGGAATCACGGGTGTTTGGATGCAGCTGCAGCCAGTAGCCTAAACAGATCAATTACGGGCTGACAGATGGTGTGGCTAGACGCATGTAACCACACATCCGAGCAGTTACATGCCTGTAGGGGATGCAGGAGTTGCTCTGGACACAGACAGTTTACAAACACCTATGAAGTACAGATATCTGCAGAAGCTTCCTTTCCAAACGTTCCTATTGGCCTGGGAGGCTGCTCATCATAGTGATACTCTATGTCCACTGGTATCAGAGCTTTGCCTGTCAAAATGGCCAGGACTTTGGCTCTGATTGAAGGGTTTGGCAGGCTGCTGCAGGTATGTACTATCTCATCTAGATACCTCTATACCTGCAACAATCTTCTCCCCTTTTCTGAGTCTCTGTAAGCTTTTTTTTCTGTTGCGCAATGCAAATGATCAATAACTTGCTTCTTCTGAATTATTAAAAAGAACATTTGAATTACTTTACTCCATAAACAAATTGGGGAATAACAGATTGCTTAATGGCCTTTTATTGCTGGGTTCATGAGTTCTGTTCCCACCAACTCTACCTGAATTTGCTTGTGTGTTTATGTATAATGAAGATAAGTTCACTATTGTTTGTTGTTTGTTTATTTGCCAGTATAAAAATGTGCATTTATTAATCTATTTTTATTATTCCATAATTTTTTGATCTTTTTCTTAGGAGCCTGCTGAGCATTGCATCCACAATCCATAGATCGGGGGGGGGGCAGTGTCAGGGTCCTGCAAACTCTCAGTAGAGCTGTCTGCCTGTACCTCCCATACGTGCAGACAGCTACTGAAGAGCAGGAAGAATCAATGAACTACAAAAGCACACACCAGCGCCCTTGCAGTTCATTGAGAATTACAAGCTGTCTGCCATGGTGGCAGATGGGACTTGTAGTTCATTAATTCACAGAACTCCATGAATGAATGGCACAGCTGTGTGGGTGGAGCACTGCACAGCTGTGCTGCTTTTAAATTGAGACAGCGGGTGTGGGGAGAAGATCCTGTCACAATGACAGGATGGAGGTGCAGGGCTGCTGCTTTAGTAACCTAACATTCTGAATTCAGATGTAACGTGTTACTAAAGGTGAACTTATCCTTTAAACTACAAGTAGGCACTAGAATGTATTTAGGGGAAGAGACCAATGGGAATGGTTCAACATCCTGTCTAGAATAGCATATACAGTATATAGAGTGCTCAGTATAAATGAGCACACCCCAACAGATTTGTCAGAAAACCTTTACTTTCCTTTCAGAATCAACATTTTCTATGGGACATTATACTACAAAATACTGCCACAAATGTGAGCCATTGATTGTAAACAAGATTTGTTAATTTTCACACACAAAAAGTATTTTTCCTAACAAATTAATTCAAGACCGTGTTGCAAAAATGAATACACCCCAATGAAAGTCTTAGGAGCAAAGATAAATTTTAGACAACAAAATCTTTATCACCAATAATTTGAGTATACGTGAATCTAATTATTAATTAAACAGGTGTTCAGCAGACAGTTGATTATAAAAGGGTGTTACTTAGCAAAGAAAACCCCTCCCCATTTCAGCAGTGTCACCACATGGAAGAGAAATGTCACAAGACCTGAGAGAATAATTTCTTTACACAAGAAAGGTGAAGGCTACAAGAAGATCTGCAAAGCTTTACTTATCAGTCAGAATACTGTAGCAAAAGTGATAAACATTTAACAAAGATGGAACTGCAACCATCTCACAGAGACATCCAGGCTGTCCACAGAAGTTAACACCTCGACAGGAGCATCTTGATGAGAAGGGTTGAAGAAAATTGCCATGCAAGTTCACTGCAGTTAGCTAAAGAAGTAGAAAGTCAAACTGGGGTGATTGTTTCCCGTGACACAATACAGCATACACTGCAGAGGAATGGCATGAATGGGTTCCATGAAGGAAGCTTCTCCTAAAGCTCATGTACAAAAAAGCCCACCTAGAATTTGCCCAGGCCCATGCTGAAAAAGAAGACTACTGGTACTCTGGAATGACAAGACCAAGATAAATATATGTTTGTGTGACTTGCGAGCCAAACTTAATTATTTCAAATGGATCGCCAACATTAAACACATAACTTCAACTGTGCATATGAAATAATAAACCTTTAAATGTTGCGCTCCTTATTAACACAATACCAAAATATTATATCCTTCCTATGATGTGACCCCCCTTAAATTTATAATAAGGGATCAGTATTCATAAGTGACCGTGTTATATGACAAAATATATTATAACATCAAACCAATTTTATATATATAATAATAGTCCCATCAATCAAATATAGTCCAATATTTGTGAAAAAGTGATTATCAATCTTCAATTTGTGACTTTCAGTGAATCCTCCAATTTGTAAAGATGTATGCTCACCTCCTTTAATGCCTACAATTAGGCTATACACACTTGTGTTTCCCCTTCCTTGGAACCTGCCAGAATTAACTCTATATGGATAATTTGTAAGGTCCTTCCTTATGGATTATTGCAGATATCCTGTGTGGGCTGCTTATCCCTGCAGGGATTGATCCCTCCTTCAGCTGTTATATACCACCTATTGATCCTCTTTATACGTTCCTCCGCATGTAAAAAGAGAGTGGAGACATAGTGCTTTATCCTTAAAACAATTTATTCCCACTAGCCAGGTAATACACTCACATTTAAAACATCTAAAATGCGCTCAAGTGATATGAAAGCCTTTGCCAGCCGCCGAGGCATGTACTTGCCGTCTGCCGTTTACTCTATCTCCTTCCGAGTGACGTCGTAGCCCCACCCCCACCCCGAAGTGTTCTCAAAATTTTGGAAATTGTTCTTGTGTCCATTGAGATATTGATTAAAATCTTACTTTTCAAAAGGGGTGTATTAATTTATGCTGAGCACTGTGTATGTATATATATTTATATATTTATATATATATATAATGTTTGAAGTAAATATTATGCCACTTTAGTATTATAAATATAGAACGTATACAGTATTGCCATTGTTACTTGTAAGTGACAACACTCAGTAGCTCTGAGGAACGGAGTTTACCCACAAAATGCATCAACTTTCTAACCGCTTGGTATATGAATTGATGACATCACCTGTGGTTGGAATTTTTAATTTCGATACATGTGTGTTTGAGAGTATAAAATTGAATGTTTGATCCAATAAATGCTGATGGTGATAATGCGCTAGGTGTTTGCGCCTTTCTGTGTGTGTTTTTACTGGGCCAATTCTGTTTAACCTATTCATAAATGATATTTTGATTGGTATAAATAGTTCAGTCTTAGTGTTTGCTGACGATGCAAACCTAAGTAGGGTAATAACTTCACAACAGGATAGCAACTGAGCTTTAACGTGACATTAAAACGTCATTTTTTTTTTTCATAGAAAACATGTCTATACTTGCCTGCTCTGTGCAGTGGTTTTGCACAAAGCAGCCCCAATCCTCTTCTTTTCAGGTTCCCGCCGGTGCTCCTTGCTTCTCCCTCCTGAACAGTGCTCCCAGGAAAAACTACTTGCCCTGTGGGCGCTGCTATATGTTCATTCCTGAACCCCTGCTCTATGCATTCCCCACCCCCACTCTCTCCTCATTGGTTTACTGGCTGTGATTGACAGCAGCGGGAGCCAATGGGCTCCTGCTGCTGTTTCAGCCAATGAGGAGGAAAAGTCCCCAGACAGCAGAGGCTGACGAGAACGTCATTGGATCGGAGGGGGCTCAGGTAAGGATTTGGGGAGGCCACTGCACACAGAATGTTTTTTACCTTCATGCATATAATACATGAAGGTAAAAAACCTTGAGCCTTTAGAACCACTTTAATTCTGAAAAAACTTGGAGGCTAAAAATCTGAATGCAAGTTACCCCCTTGGGGAGAACCTGTAGTAGATCACAGGTTCAGCAATAGCATGCAATGCAAAGCTGCAGCAAGCAAGGCTAGTAGAGAGCACCTACTCAAGAGATAAGACTTTAATTCTACCACTTTATAAAACTCTGGTCCAGCCACATCTTAAGTATGCCATCCTGTTCTAGACACTAGTCATCACTATGGATGTACTGGAATTGGAGAGAGTCCAGAAAAGGGGAACAAAGTTAATAAGGGGGCTGGAGGACCTCACTTATATGGAGCTACAAACATTAAACTTATTCTCCTTGAAGAAGAGACTTTTAAGAGGGAATATGATCACAGTGTACAAATACTGTATATAAATGGTGATTATAGCATAGGGAGATAACTATTCTATCTCAGATTGCTTAAAGGATGAGTTCACTTTTTTGACAAATATAATTAACTCACATTTTTTTGCAGATAAAAAAATGTGCATTTATTATTTTTGTTTGCAGGAGCCTGGAAACCATTGTAGCAGTGATCAGTGGATTGCTGATGCCATGCAGGTCTCCTGCACACCCCTCAGAATGTCTTCTTGCCCTACGGGATGTACGAGCAAGCAGATATTCTGTCAGGAAGCTTCAATAAACTACCATAGTTCACTGGAAACTAAAAGCGGACAGCCGGTAAGCCTGCCGGGACTTGTAGGCACTCATTCACAGAACTCTGTGTATGAGTGATGCAGCCATGTGGGTCTAGCCCCGCACAGCCGGGCTGTTTTCAAATCTGACAGATAGTACGGGGAAACTTCTCCCCGTATTAACTGTCAGAGGGAGGGGGGTGGCGGCGGCAGCTATGTGTTCCACCCCAAAACTGGTGGAACATATAACATGTTCCCAATGGTGAACTTATTCTTTAAGAAGACATACAGCCACACACTGAAGCTGGATGAGAAGCGGTTTAACCTTAAACTGCACAAGGAGTTCTTTTTTGTTAGAGCCATAAGGATATGGAACTCCCTTCCACTGTTGGTGGTGTTAGTGAGGAGTGTTGCTAATTAAAGAAAATAAAAAACCTTTTAGATGGGCGTCTTTTAGCAAATGCAATATACAAGGATATGGTAAATAGTAGTGACATTAATACATTCACAGGTTGAACTGGATGGACTGGTGTCTTTATTCAACCTTGCCAAATATAAAATATTTTATACTGTACCATCAAACTGCTGACTTTTGTAAGAGCTAGAGACCATGGGGTTGATTTACCAAAACTGGGGAGTGCAAAATCTGGTGCAGCTCTGCAGAGAAACCAATCCGCTTCCATTTTTTTTTGTCAAAGCTTAACTGGACAAGCTGAAGTTATAAGCTAATTGGCTACCATGCGCAGCTGCACCAGATTTTGCACTCTCCAGCTATAGTAAATCAACCCCCATGTTGTCCATAATAACTAATTAGGTCAAATCTGCTCTTATAGTACTGCATGTCCATAAAGGAAAGGTGACATTGATGAGTTGCTGTGGGCAAAACACTTTTTCAGATTTTTAAAAAATTTTGCCCACTCATTTTTGTAACATAGCCCATGTGTTCACATGACTATTTTTTCCTGTGAATGTGTCAGTAATCTGTGTGGTGTATGAATGCAATAGTACAAGCACAGTCCCTGTAATGGTATTTACGTTGCAAAGATTGTTTTAGGAAAGAATATAAAGTAAATTAACATTTTTCCTTTAAGAATGTTTTCATCCTGATTTTCATGTTAAGTAGTAAAATGAGAGGCCTCCTTATTAACCAGCAAGTTGATTTATGTTTTATACTAAGTAATTTATATTCTAGTTATTACTAGCCGTGCTGCCTTGTGACAAAACTGTAGAACCATAGTGTGGATGGATATAGGACTGTTAATGACTTTTTCACAACTGAAATATTAATTAGTCTTTCTATATGAAGTTACACAAACTTGCTGAGTGGACACTTTGTTACAAGTATGCAAGCAGCAGTGGTGTAACAAGCTTTGTAACTGCAATAGAAGTAGTAGAATTTTCTTTTAGATGATTGTATTTTTTTAATATTATTCTATATAAATTCTTAGGTTGTTAAAGAAAAAAAACACAAAACATAAAATCTAGGGTCAGACCACTCATGACTATTATTTCAGATTCCGTCAGGAATTAAGGCAGGCAGATGTCATGAGTGTCTAGTGCTGGCCATAAACATAGATTTTTTTGGACATTTTAAAAAGTCTTATCTACGTGTATTATCAGGTTGTCTAACTACAAAATGTATTTTGTGCTTGTTTGTGGCTCATTCAATTAATCGGGTAATTAGTGAATCTTTCCAATCACTTGCATTTTGAATAGTAGAAAATGCCTTTCCTTTATTGTTCAGTGCAGGATACCAGTCTTCAAATCATAGTAGATGGGTTATATGCTGTACCTTCATGCAATTGGACACTGAAAAACCACTCAAAGCTTTTAACATTCCCTCATATAATCCCCCACCCTGTGATCCTCAGTTTTTTGCAGGTGTCCATAGGTGATGGATGTATATAAGTGAAGTTAATTGCTAGTGGGAACTGTGATTTCTTTTAGCAAGTCTAGTTACAAACTGCACCAAGCCACTGTGGCAAAGGGTATCCGTTTTCTGGGTCAGTGCCCTCTGCCTTCATGCCATGGGAACTGTACCCAGACCCTGTGCATAGGTAGAAGCGGGGCTGGCCTGCACTGTTGCAACTGCATTGGACCCAGCATACAGGCAACATACCTAGATATCCATTTCAGTGTATACATCACCGCTGTGCGTGAGTGTGTGCTACATAGTGGTGGCCTGTTTCCGGAGTTGCATCTTGGACAGTGTAAAGACAGGCACCGGCTCACTCATCAGGTGAACCAACCCCATTTGGCCTGTGGACTTCCCCAGTTTTTGGCTGTGCTACTGGAGGACCTGGGAGGCATGTACTGTTACCATATTATTCCTCCCACACTGGTCTATCGTGCATGTGCAAACACCATTTCGGTACCCCCACTTTTCCAAGGCAGCAAGTAAAAAGAGCAGTATGTTGCCACCTGAATTGAGTTGTACCTTCAGGGGAAGGGGTACTGCACCGATAGCCTTGAATACTCCTCAGTGCAGCATGGAGGATTCTAAACACAGGAGGAGGTTCTGAGCAACCTTCCAAAAGTAAGGTTCAGAGATCTTTACTCTGATCAGACAATTAGGGCTCCCCCATTTTCAAAATCCAGGGCAGTGTAGTTTGACTCTTTACAATATTTTTGTTTGAGCAAATAATATTTCCCCATCCAAATGTCCACTTATATGATTGAAATGGCAACATAAAAAAAAAAATCATCTAAGGTTAGGGCTTGCAGCCCCTCAGTTTCCTTTCAACATTTTGACTCTTAAGTCTTCTGACTGATTAATCATCTGTGGAAGAAACCCCTTCTACCATCATGTCAACAAGATTAAAAGATACAAATTTGGTGCTTATAAAGGAGGTGTACAAGTGTCTCAAGTTAGACTTTCAGTAACTGAGAGCCTGAAAGTGACCAGCTTGAGGTCTAGGGAACAAGAGAAACTCCCTAATTTGTTTCCTGTTCATGTCTTAGTAAAGGATTTTTTTAACCAGGGCAATTGTTAAATTTTTCACATATATGTAAAAATCTGCATTTTTTGCTTGAAAATGTCAAGAGTTAAAATTTTAGACTCCCGTCAAATGGTGATAACTACAGTACCTAAAAATCTCCATAAGTGATACTTTAAAAGCCTTTACAGGCTACAAGTTTACAGTTGAATGTGAGCTCTGGTTCTAGAATAATTATATACTCAATCTCCTGCACGGGAATGTGGTGCTAAGGGTCTAACAGGCTCTCCACTCTTCTAGTTTATGGTTGCCGTGGTCACAAGCTTTACAATGCTCCTGGGAATACCCATAGGGGTATTCCTTCATGTGCAGCACTACAAAACAATAAGGAGAGTTCGCACCAGCCTAGCGCATTACCAAAATACACCATTTATCGATGAATAAAAGCAAACATTATACTCACAAACAATATAAGTGGACAAGCATAACAAAAAAAAACCAAGAACTGACGGTCTCCTGATCAACAGCGCATGTCCTATACCATAGGATGACCCCTCTGAAGGCTTGTTTAAATAGTCTGCTACCACTTTGCACTGGAGACTTAGACCCCCTCCCACTTCAAAGGGGATGGACCACAATATACAGTGGGGATCGAAAGTTTGGGCACCCCAGCTAAAAATTTGTATTAATGTGCATAAAGAAGCCAAGGAAAGATGGAAAAATCTCCAAAAGGCATCAAATTACAGATTAGACATTCTTATAATATGTCAACAAAAGTTAGATTTTATTTCCATCATTTACACTTTCAAAATAACAGAAAACAAAAAAATGGCGTCTGCAAAAGTTTGGGCACCCTGCAGAGTTAATATCTTGTACTGCCCCCTTTGGCAAGTATCACAGCTTGTAAATGCTTTTTGTAGCCAGCCAAGAGTCTTTCAATTCTTGTTTGAGGTATCTTTGCCCATTCTTCCTTACAAAAGTCTTCCAGTTCTTTGAGATTTCTGGGCTGTCTGTCACGCACTGCTCTTTTAAGGTCTATCCATAGATTTTCAATTATGTTGAGGTCAGGAGATTGTGAAGGCCATGGCAAAACCTTCAGTTTACGCCTCTTGATGTAATCCCCCATGGATTTCGAGGTGTGTTTAGGAACATTATCCATTTGTAGAAGCCATCCTCTCTTTAACTTCAGCTTTTTCACAGATGGCATCAAGTTACCATCCAAAATTTGCTGAAATTTTATTGAATCCATTTTTCCTTCTACTCGTGAGATGTTCCCTGTGCCACTGGCTGCAACACAACCCCAAAGCATGATTGATCCAACCCCATGCTTAACAGTTGGACAGAGGTTCTTTTCATTAAATTCTGTGCCCCTTCTTCTCCAAACGTACCTTTGCTCATTCCGGCCAAAAAGTTCAATTTTAACCTCATCGGTCCACAGAACTTGTTTCCAAAATGCATCAGGCTTGTCTATATGTTCATTTGCAAAGTTCAAACGATGATTTTTGTGGTGAGGACGTAGAAGAGGTTTTCTTCTGATGACTCTTCCATGAAGACCATATTTGTACAAGTATCTCTTTATAGTGGAATAGTGCACCACAACTCCAGTGTCTGCCAGATCTTTCTGGAGGGATCGTGCAGTCAAACGTGAGTTTTGAATTGTTTTTCTCACAATCCTGCGAGCTGTTCTGTCTGATATTTTTCTTGGTCTTCCAGATCTTGCTTTAACTTCCACTGTTCCTGATGACTGCCATTTCTTAATTACATTCCGAACAGAGGATAGTGACATCTGAAAACGCTTTGCTATCTTCTTATAGACTTCTCCAGCTTTGTGAGCGTCAACTATTTTCAGTTTCAGTTTTCTAGACAACTGCTTAGAAGAACCCATGGTGCTGATTGTTGGGGCAAGGTCAGATGAGTCTGGGCATTTAAAACCTTTGAGATTGACATCACCTGGTCTTCCCGGACAATGATTGAGAACAATCCATGACACTGGCAGGTCTCAGCTTGGCAAAGGGGGCAGTGCATGCTATAAATTCTGCAGGGTGCCCAAACTTTTGCAGACGCCATTTTTTTGTTTTCTGTTATTTTGAACGTGTAAATGATGGAAATAAAATCTAACTTTTGTTGACATATTATAAGAATGTCTAATCTGTAATCTGCCTTTTGGAGATTTTTCCATCTTTCCTTGGCTTCTTTATGCACATTAATACAAATTTTTAGTTGGGGTGCCCAAACTTTCGATCCCCACTGTACTTGCATAGTAATAGTATAATCAATATATCTTATATCTGCTAAATCGTGTGTAAAACGCAAACCACTCTTATTGATGTTCCTACTTGGCACAGATCCTCACTTAGGGACTTCATCTTGTTTTTATATGTCGTGATCTTGTTTTTCCAGCTTGGTTCCCCAAAATTCAGGTCCAAAATGACTGTGTGTCAAGAAAGATGTTCATGTGAAGTGTGCTGCAACGCTTGCCAGACCGGAAGTGCGGCTTGCATACAACGTTTCAGCTGTCATTTTCAGTTTGCTTTACGCTTCACTCCTGGTCATGCGTGCCAATCACCGCATGGATCCTGCTACATACTGACTCATGAGTGCTAGTGTCTAGCTAAGTAAGTCTGCCATAATGTGCTAATATGCTGTGTATACTACCACAGAAACAAAAAAAATGGCAGAAGTTTGCCAAGTTTCTGTTACTATAGAAAAAAGGAGAGAAGAGCTGTGATTTCAGTGCCTCTGTTGTAAACGTTAAAAATGAATTTCTCCACAGTGCATGCAGCTGCAGAGATGGTTTGAAATTGCTTGCACCCCACTCCCTCTTTTCACCCTTCCCTAGCCTATTTCTATATCTTTTTCTACCTAACTTTTTACTCACCTAAAACATTTTAATATTTCTTGAAATCACAAATATTACAATAAAATAATATGCACTGAATGACATATGGCTATCAAATTGGCATAAAAAATGTATTGACACAACTTTATTACAGGCCATGAACATTGCTCTAAAAACTTCAATAGGATTATTAAATAAATACATTTTGAAGTATGTTTCTTTTCTGTTTGCAACGTATGTACATATCTTGTCCTTCGTTTGCAAATACATTTAAAAATAACTTGGCCTGTGCTCCTGTTGCTTATTTTTGTGCCTTTTTTTAAGAATTTCTAGGAGCTGTAATATAAGAAATAGAGCAATATAGAGATTACAACTGTCTCTGCACAGAAAATGTTATATAAAATAGCATGAAGAATTATATGGTTTACTTTATAAATTTGAAGTAGCATTATAATAAATAAAAGCATACTGCACTACTTCTTGCATTCTAATAAGCAGCATGCTCTCTACTGTGCTTACTAAACAAGAGGATTTATTTTGTCAAATATACTGTTGGCTGCAATTAGAGATTAAGACCAATGATCAATATAACTAATGGGACAGAGAAGGCGAAAATAAGATAACATCCTCTGCAGGGGTTGACTAGTGTTGATGAGTGGTAAATGGATTAGTATAGAATTTACAGAGTAGTTAGAGGTGTTATAGACAAACATTAGCAATGTAAGAAATACAGGGAGATGTGTTAAGTAGTAGGAGCTTGAGTGTATCATTCCACCCAATATATATAGCAATGCAGATTTCTCCAATGTTAACTTGTTTCTCCACTCAATTGAACAATCATATGACTTTAATATGGAGCTCTGTCATAGTAGCCTCCCTGGCAGTATTCCCGAGTGTAGCTCGGGGTAAAATTTCAGTACCACAAGCGGTAACCCCAAGCTACACTCGGGCTGACCATGCAGCGCTGATCCGGGATCTGTTCTTCTCTTACATTGTCCTGCGCTCCCGCGATGTCCCTCCTGCAGTGTCCCCTGCAATGTCCTCCAGTGGATGCTGGCATCTGTCTTCTGGGTTCCGTCCCCTGCGACGTCAGGACGTATGGGGACGGAACGGCGGGAAATTTGAAAATGACAAAAAGTGACATTCACTAAATTCACTAAAATCACATAGTAAAACATTACTGTATCAAACCATTTCACATACATTTAGTGCTTTGTCCTGTGCCCTGCCTACATTTTTACTGTTCTTTCTGCCAAGAAACTGAGAAATGTCCATGGAGTCCAAAAAGCATCCATTTAGGTCAAAATCAGTTTTAGACCAGCTAGAGAACAGCGATAGTAAATTAGAACTACTTGCAGAATTGAGTGATAATGATTCGTGGGGAAATTCGTCATCAGACAATGAAAACGATTTTGCGACTTTGCTCAGTGATGTGCGAACTTGGCGCTATATTTCAAATTTCAGTGTTTTTGGTTTGATTATATTATTGAATTAAACTTATTATTATATTATTATTTTTTATGATTATTTATTAAATTATAATTTATGATTTTGCGTTTCAAATTTTAACATAACCGGGATGTTTACTAGACTCTTGTTCGGACAGATTTCAGTGAGTTATTCCTAAAAATTACAGGCCTACAATAAAAAAATACATATTTACATGCAAAAAAATGTACCGCTTTGAGCACAGAAATATGGACATAATCAGACCGCTAGGGAGATTAAAGAATAAGTTAAATTTTAAGGAAAAAATAATAGTCACATATAATTTTTTCCCCCGAGGTGCCTGCAGAGCATGGCATCTGTGATCAGTGGATCACAGGTGCAATTTCAGGTTCCTGCAGACACGTCCTCTAGCTTTCTGCCCATACAGAGATACAGGCGTTCTGTTCTAAAGAGCAAGGAAATGTCAATGGACTATGAGTATGCTAATTAGCACATTTCAGGTACATTGAGAACTATATGCCAGCTGCCACAATGGTGTGGCATCAGCTAATCTGACAGCAGCTGCATAGAAAAAGAACCCCTGTCCGCTGTCACAGGACAGGGGGGTTCATGGAATGGGGGGCTCTTGGAACATGTTACACCGTAAATACAGGTGTAACATGTTCTAAAGATGAGCTGAGCCTTTAAAGTATGTTTCATTATCAGCATTACATATTCCATTGACAAAGCATTTCTTAATCACACATGAAGGGACATAAATGGTTGATTCAGGTATAAATGGTTATGTTGGGTCACCTGATGAGTTGCCTTCAGGGGACTAGGCACTGGCAAACAAAGCTGTAAGGACCAACCCCCTCCCACTCCCATCATGCTTCAGGTTTTTGTTCGTGTTCTAGAATGGCTAATACGCTTCTTTTCCCTTATGTTTTCTTTATTTTTATCAAGATTTGTATTTCTTCTAGCAAACTCACCAGTTACACTAATACAGTGATCTGTGCTAATAATATGCACTATCACTGTTCTAATGATACTGGGTAGGAAGGGGATAACATCTGAGACAATCAAAGGGTTAACTATGTGACTAGCAAGTGTTCATGTGTTCACTGTGTGCTGATTTTACTAAGGGATGTGACAGGTTTTATTCCCTGCTGTGCAGGGAGACAAAAACCACAACATACCTGCTCTCAGTAGAGAGATCTGTATTGTTTACCACTGGGATTGTATATAAAACTGACAGGCAGACTCCTGCCTGTCAGGTGGAAGCAGTCAGGCGGCTCCATTGCTGCCGATTGCTTCCACAGCACCCAGTTCTTTTAGACTCTGCATGGCACAATAAAGAGAACCTGTCACCAAAAATCATCACATAGGGGACTTTGTGTACCCTATGTGAGGGAAAAAAAGTTAAGTAAAAAAATAAAGTTACACCCAAGCACACAACACCCCCCAAAAAAAATTTTTCCCAACCCCATATGCATGTACGAACGTAAACGCACACATCGGGGTGCCTACATGTGAAAATGTCAATTGCATTACACATGTTACATATCGCCGCACACGCCGGAGTGAGAGCAATAATTCTAGCACCAGACCTCCTCCGTAACACTATACTGATGACCCATAGGGGGCAAAGTTAAGGTCTGGCATGTTGGGTTTCTTTGTACTCAGCACAACCTCATCTTTTATATTTTATCAAAATTTTTGGTAATTTATTGCATTTGTTTGCTCTAAAATTCCCTTTAGTGTGATTTTTACTGAAATTTTGTGTTTCCTAGACCTTTGCAAAAATATCGCGTGACATAAAAAATTGGAACTACCACTATTTATTATTATTCTCAAGGGTGTCTGCTCTTTTTTGAACCGTAATTAAATATTTTAATTTAATTAATAAATAATGTTTTTAAAAGTTAAACAAGTGTTATAACAAAACAATTATACAGTCATGGCCAAAAATATTGGCACACCTGCATTTCTGACAGGATAATGCACCACTTTGCCCAGAAATGTGTTGCAATTACAAATGTTTAGGCAATCTCATGTTTATTCCTTTTGTTTGTGTTGGTATGACACAAAAAAGTGGAGAAACAAAGAGCCAAATCTGATACATTCCACACAAAACTCCTAAAATGGACTGGACAAAATTATTGGCACCTTTTCAAAATTGTAAGTAATAATTGCATTTCAAGTTTGTGTCGCTCCTGGAATTTGTAATTAAACTCACCTGGATCAATTAACATGTGCTGACAATATAGAAATCACACCGGAAACCAGTTAAAATGTTGAAAAATTGACTCTGTGTCAACATGGAACATGGAGAAAAGAGAGCAGCAAAGAATTGAGGATTTGAGAACAAAAATTGTGGAAAAGCATGGAAAATCTCAAGGTTACAAGTCCATCTCCAGAGATCTTAATGTTCCTGTGTCCACTGTGCGCAACATTGTCAAGACGTTTCCAGCCCATGGTAGCTAATCGATATGGACAAAAGAAAAAATTCCAGTAAAGAGGTCTAAGAAACTCATTGGAGGTTCTAGGAAGCCATTGATTTCAGTTATTTTTTTCCTAGCGGTGTGCTATCAAATATTAAATTGAGGGTGACAATAATTTTGTCCAGTCCATTTGGGGGGGAGGGGGTCCGTGTGTCAGATTTGGCTTTTTGTTTCTCCGCTTTTTTGTGTCATACCAATACAGACAAAACAAATAAACATGAGAATGGTTGAACATTTATAATTGCAACAATTTTCCGTGTGCAGTGGTACATTATCTGACAGAAATGCAGGTGTGCCAGTATTTTTGGCCATGACTGTATAATTGTTTTATTGTAACACTTGTTTAACTTTTTAAACAAGTGTTATAATAAAACATGTTATTACATTTATACTACACCTTTCTTTCATCACAACCTTTTCCAGCATTGTATCACATATGCACAAAAAAGGGGGGGAAGAAAGAGAGCAAGGAAAAAACCCCTTCCTCCACCATGTGACTGATCATGTGACTGCTGTGATAGCCAATCACAGCAGTCACATGATCATTAGCTCTGCCCCACGTCCAGGCATCAGAAACCCCTTAAAGGGCTGGGAGGTGCAAGTGTTAGGGGTTAAAGCAGGGAATGCATTCAAGTAAAAAATGCCTTTATAATCACTTTAACTTGTTTTAAAACTGAACATGTTTTTATTATTTTTTAAAGCATGGAATCTTTAAAGTTTATTAATAATATTATGGTTGAAACATTTTGGATTAATCTTGATATTAGAAATTCTAACTCTCAGCTGTTCCTCGTATACAATTTTCTAGGATATGTATGCCATTGGAAATGTCTTTGGTTTGCAGAACTAGTGAGCTCTTCCATAAAACCCCTCAATCATATTTTAGAATTAAAGTGAAATTAAACTCTTGCTTAAAAAATATATTTACTGTATTTAAAGGATACATTTTTAAAGTTGAAATAAAGAGAGGATACTTACCTTCCCAATGCTCCCTCACCAGCATCTTCTCTGCTGTGTTTCGGCTAGGAAATTCAGTAAGCACCAATTCACAGAATGAATGAATGAAGAATTAGCAAGAAGTTGCATACAGTACAACCCTTGGGTACAGATTCTCCTCCAGCAAGCAGCACAATAGTGACATCACTGAGGTCTCATTCACACAGTGTGTACAATACTGTACACCTATACAGGGCCATGTTTACCTGCACTGAGATGCACAGGTGGTCCCATACATCCCTTTCCCGGCAGTCCTACTGATATATTTTGGGACACCGTGTCTGCACGGATACAGCCGCTTTGTCCCAATATGACATCTGTGTGGGTTCGAGTCCCTGAAAGCAGCCAGTGTGAGTTTGGGAGCCCTCACCCACATGGATTTCATATTGGGACACAGTTTCCTAATAGACCTCAATGGGAATGCACGCAACACCTGTGCATCTCTGTGTGGGTAAACATGGCCTTGCAGGGGTGTACGGTATTGCATGCCCTGTGTGAACAAAACCTAAGTCTCACTCCAAATCTTGAGAGATTAGCAGTCAGAGGACAGCAATGTCTCTTACAGAGCCGTTAAACAGCTATGAGCTGCAAGCACAGGAGTGCCTAGGCAAACTTACATGCTAGAAAGTGCATCACTATTTTTCAGAAGGAACAACAAGATGTGTTTTTCAGACTACTGCTAAGGCATTTCTAGATGTTCACTTTAACAAAGCAGATCTTCACTTTGAGTTTGGGGCCAATTTAATTTATTTTCTGTTCATTTTCACTTTCTAAGATAGTAAGGAACTACTATTTATTAATTGTATACAAGATGGTGATGTTTTATAAAACTGTAGAAAATAATGCCTTTGAATTAACATAGCAGGCAAAAGGGCCACATATGGGGTCAAGCTGCCCAAGCTGTGCAACATAGCCATGCAGTACACATACAGTATGCCTTCTGTGTGTATGAATGAAAGAACAATTAGCTGCATCCCCTTGACTGCCCAGACTATATTGGAAGCAGTGGAAAAGTCATTTGGGATATTTTATTCCCACTCTTCAGTAAGGGGTATCATCTGAACATTGATTCCAATACTCCCTAGAAGGTGTTAGAAATGACGAGTCTAGGGCCTACTTACTTACATCAGCCAGGTGGCCATACTAACATAAACCTCTACAGCAGTAATCAACACAGATCTCTCTCCTGTCAGCGTGGACATGCTGCTTTGTATCTCTGTGCAGCAGAGAGATACAAAGCAGCATGTCTCCCAAGTAAAACTTTACAGAGCGCACATAGTAAAACACACACAGCACACAGTTAACTCTACGCTCACCCCAGATTTTAACTTCTTCCTGCCCAGTGTGATTAGTACAGTGTCAGTGCTTTTCATTAGCACTGATCACTGTATTAATGTCATTGGAGATGTCAGTGGCAGTTAGTCAGCTCCCACCTAGTGTCAGAATGCTCGCTGCAGTCCCGCAGTCCTGCTATAAATCGCTGATCTGTCGCCATTACTAGTATTAAAAAAAATACCAGTATATATAACGTCATTTTTAGACGCTATAACTTTCACGTAAACCAATTTATATACACTTATTGGGATTTTTTTTAGCAAATACATGTAGCAGAATACATTTTGGCCTAAATTTATGAAGAAATTTAATTTTTAAATTTTTTTTTACTGGATATGTTGTATAGCAAAAAGTAAAACATGTTGTTTTGGGGGGTTTTTTGTCAAAATTGTCGGTCTTTTTTTGTTTATAGCGCAAAAAAAAAACCGCAAAGGTGATCAAATACCACCAAAAGAAAACTCTATTTATGGGAAAAAAGGACATAAATTTCATTTGGGTGCAGTGTTGCATGACCGCGCATTTGTCAGTTAAAGTAACGCAGTGCCGTATCGCAAAAAATGGCCAGGTCAGGAAGGGGGGGTAAATCTTCTGGAGGGAATGTGGTTAAATACCACCAAAAGAAAGCTCTGGGTACACTGTTGCATGACTGAGTAATTGTCATTCCAAGTGTGAGAGCACTGAAAATTGGCCTGGCCAGGAAGGGGGCAACATTCAAACCTTTCTTTCCTCCACTCTACAAATGGGCAAGAAAATGGTTGTAATTTTGTTGTATGAAAAACACTTGAATTGTACATGGCAAACTCTAGGAAAAATGCAAATCTGTTACTTTGATTTTGTTACTAGCAAAACCAACATGTTCTCCTAACAACTTACCTTCCTAAGTTTTGTTTGACTTTAATTAAAGCAAATTAAATTCTGTAAGTACATCTACATTTACACGTACAATGAGTTAAAACATTATCTCAAGCACTTGAGTTTTGAAATCTGCATGTGTGAGAAGGTGTCCAGTTGATATTTTGATATTTGCTCAGTTTCAATGAGTGAGCATTCACCTTTTGTGTAAATGGTAATTAGATCATTAGGAGATCTGTACATGCACCTGAAGAGTTCAGCTTTGTGAATATGGAGTAATTACACATCTCAGCAATGAAAGAGATAGGTCAGGCTAGGTTAAGTGCGTAATAATGCACAGGTGGAGCAGAGGCTTTGAGAAGCCAGAAGCAAAGGGGTTAGGCTGATGCATTTCAAAGGATGGAAATGTCAATGGTGCTACTATGGATACTGTTCTTTTTTGCTCAGCCTTTCAAGTTCTTACTGTGGTGATTTAAATTATTGAAAACTATCAGGAATTTAGTTATGCACAACCAGGCACAGCATTTGACTTGTTTATGATGACTCCATTCAATTCGCTGACTTGTTGAAGAATAACTGCTCTTTTTAGTGTTATTTGTTAAAAAATTCCAGGAATCTGGTTTGGCACAATGCGAATTGTGTATGATGAAAGACTACCAGGTATTGCAGGAACAGTCATCAGGTAACTGGCTACAGGGCTGTTTCTCTGGATACTTAGCTCAAAAGGGAATAACATGGTCTGTAGATGAAGAATCCTCCTTAACCATTGTGCATTTCGGGATACCTGGGGCATCTTCTTCAGCTTCTCGTATATAGAATAATTGGTAAATGGGCTAGAAAGGATCTGTTCTATTGCTTACATATGAAAAGTATCCATTTGATATGTTTCAATGTATATACTGTAACTCCTAATAATAACAGCAATATATATAAAAGGCTAGATACCTTTTGTGTTGTATAAAGAAGATGCAGGTTACACTTTGCACAATGGACTGGCCAGATTGATCAAGTTATGTACTTCAGGATGCAGTGTTAAGCTGATTAAAAGGTGGAAAATTCATATGAACAAAATAAACTTTGGAGTATTAATAGATGGGGCATGGCCAGACTTTGGAGCGATAGTACACTGTGTGCAGCAAAACGTAGAAACTTAAAAAGTTTCAAAAAGTACATAAGGAAGCTAACACAAACTTATCAAAATTGTATTGGTAGCTCATAAGTTCTTGCTACACACCCAATACAATCTTATGCTGGCAGAATACACCATGACTAAATGGGAGGAATGTGCTAAAACTGAAGCAGACAAAATCTGGTGAAGCTGTGCATAGTAAGTAACCAATCACCTTGTATCCTCAATTTTCTTTTTTTTTTTTTCTTAAGAGGTTATTCATATCCCGTAAGTGATTATGGGCAATTGGGGTGTACATTGGAGGTTTTGAAGCAATGCCATTTTTACATCAATGAGAGTGAAAATTTGCATGTTTGTCACGTGTGGAATAAATCAGAAGGATACTGATTTTGGCTTATGAACTTAGTTATTTGATACTTTAATATATTTTATTAAATTGCACTATACAATATGTGCATACTTGATTTGTGTACGTTATGACATTCATATTTTACTTTTATTTTTGATGATTGACTTGGGGGAATTATTTATTTATGCTTGTATGTATTGATTTGGGGGTAAGTGTTGTTTTTTGTGTGAGATTTTGTCAACCTTTTGGGACATGTATACAGATGCTTCTAGGCACAGTAAGGGGAGTATTTAGTTGATTTACCTAATAAAGGATTTATCCAGTTTAAGAAGGAATCGTTGCTTGTCAGAACAATACCTCATTTGAAGAATGATGTATACAAATATTAATAAATACTAAAATATAAATTTCAAATGTGGAAACAAAAGCAAAATGTAATAAACACCATGTAACGTAGATTTGGGATTCAAGTGATTGGACTGAGATGTGATCAGTAGCAATATGTAATTGTAAATTTAGTTTCATTCCTTGTTATTAAAGAAATATTCAGTCATAGGTATTCAGAGACATGTTCTCACCCATTAGCATCTGAAAAGACAGAGAAGCTTCCAGGCTGGAAGTGACACCTGGGTGCCAATAAGATTTGTATATATATATATATATATATATACAGTCATGGCCGAAATTGTTGGCACCCTTGATATTTTTCCTGAAAATCAAGTATTTCACACAAAAAAGGTATTGCATTAACACATGTTTTGCTATACACATGTTTATTCCCTTTGTATGTATTGGAACAAATATAAAACAGAGGCAGAAAAGCAAATATGACATAATGTCACACAAAACCCCAAAAATGGGCTGGACAAAAGTATTGGCACCCTTAACTTAATATTTGGTTGCACACCCTTTGGAAAACATAACTGAAATCAGTCGCTTCCTATAACCATCAATAAGCTTCTGACACCTCTCACCCGGAATTTTGGACCACTCTTCCTTTGCAAACAGCTCCAGGTCTCTCTTATTGGAAGGACACCTTTTCCCAACAGCAATTTTAAGATCTCTCCACAGGTGTTCAATGGGATTTAGATCTGGGCTCATTGCTGGCCACTTCAGAACTCTCCAGCGCTTCTTTGCCATCCATTTCTGAGTGCTTTTTGACGTATGTTTGGGGTCATTGTCCTGCTGGAAGACCCAGGATCTTGGACGCAAACCCAGCTTTCTGACACTGGGCCCTACAGTGCGACCCAAAATCCTTTGGTAATCCTCAGATTTCATGATGCCTTGCACACAGTCAAGGCACCCAGTGCCAGAGGCAGCAAAACAACCCCAAAACATCATTGAACCTCCACCATATTTTACCGTAGGTACTGTGTTTTGTTCTTTGTAGGCCTCATTCCGTTTTCGGTAAACAGTAGAATGATGTGCTTTACCGAAAAGCTCTATCTTGGTCTCATCTGTCCACAAGACGTTTTCCCAGAAGGCTTTTGGCTTACTCAAGTACATTTTGGCAAACTGTAGTCTTGCTTTTTTATGTCTCTGTGTCAGCAGTGGGGTCCTCCTGGGTCTCCTGCCATAGCGTTTCATTTCATTTAAATGTCGACGGATAGTTCGCGCTGACACTGATGCTCCCTGAGCCTGCAGGACAGCTTGAATGTCTTTGGAACATGTTTGGGGCTGCTTATCCACCATCCGGACTATTCTGCGTTGCAATCTTTCATCAATTTTCCTCATCCGTCCACGACCAGGGAGATTAGCTACAGTGCCATGGGTTGCAAACTTCTTGATAATGTTGCGCACTGTGGACAAAGGCAAATCTAGTTCTCTGGAGATGGACTTGTAACCTTGAGATTGTTGATATTTTGCCACAATTTTGGTTCTCAGGTCCTCAGACAGTTCTCGTCTCCTCTTTCTGTTGTCCATGCTTAGTGTGGCACAGACAGACACACAATGCAAAGGTTAAGTGAACGTCTCTCCTTTTTATCTGCTTTCAGGTGTGATTTCTATATTGCCCACACCTGTTACTTGCCCCAGGTGAGTTTACAGGAGCATCACATGCTTGTAACATTCTTATTTATCCGCAGTTGTGAAAGGGTGCCAATACTTTTGTCCAGCCCATTTTTGGAGGTTTGTGTGACATTATGTCGAATTTGCTTTCTTTCCTCCCTTTTTTTGTTTTGTCCCAATACACACAAAGGGAATAAACATGTGTATAGCAAAACATGTGTTAATGCAATACGTTTCGTGAGAAATACATGATTTCCTGGAGAAATATCAAGGGTGCCAACAATTTCGGCCATGACTGTATATAATCAGACTTTGCCACCTTCCTGAAGTTTAAAAGAGGAACGCAGACGTTTTGGCTTCATGACATCAGGGGGGCTCCAATGTGTCTGGGAGCTCTGACTTATATACACAGATCAAAGGAATAGATTTCATCTCTCATAAAAGCTAAAATATTAGTTGCAGAGAGATGAAAATACTTCCTTCTGATTGGACACTCTGTAGGCTACATCTGCATGTAAAAACCCTATTTGTGGCCTATGTAGAATGCCAGAAAAATGCAGGAAATGGTTATGTGGTGCCGGATTGCTACAGCTGAACAGTGATTGGTACTGTCGTGATTATACTGATGCGCTGGTGTCAGAAATTCAATCCCTGACTTGGTGATTCAAACCGTTCCTGGTCCAATCGACTTTGGGCATTCCAGTACCCAGAGTGTCCTGTGGGCTGGTACAGGAACACCCCTCAGGGTTGATGGCTAAGGACTGATGTCCAGCCCATGACCATATCCCATAAATTGAGGACTTGAGGTATGGACATCGTCATTCGCATGGAGCCCGTTCTATTTGACTGACAGATTTCAGACTTTCTCTGACTTGCTCCAGTCGCAGGATAAATCTTGGTAAAAGTTTTATTTATGTTTTATTTCCCTTTTATTTTATAGTCAATAGCCAATTGTGTGTCTTCTTGTATTTCTGTATCTTTTTATACTTTGTACATATTTTATGCACTGCCCACTTTGGGATATTAAATCATAAAATTATTAAGTGACTTCTGGGTACTTAAGCGGGCTCATATCTCTGGAGAGATTAGATTGTATTGTATTTTAGTGCCTTTATATGCTCGGTCAAGTTCATTGCCAATCTGTATGCAATTGCACTGCGTGTTGGCAGATTGTGTGCAGATTGTAAGGGTGACAGGTCTGCCAGACAGAGATCTGTGTGTGTGTGGTGTCCCAGCAGACCGTTCTGCGGATAAACTGTTGGGTGGTGGCAAACTACCGTTTGTGGTATGTCTGGTGTGGGGGTGTGTGGACAGTGGAAGAGTGATTGACACCGGGGTTCTGGCTTGGAGGATAGCTGGAGGAATCCTAGAATGGTGTGTGATTGCTAGGCTGCTCCTCAACCCTAATTAGTGCACCAGATTGTATGTAAGATCGTATCTGCCAGTGTGTGGTCGGGCGGCTGGATTGGAGTGGAGTCTCCTTCCAGTGGTGGCCAAGAGATAGTGCGGGCTGTGAAAGTATATCACGGCCGGTCTTATATACTTATATATTCAAGTTAAGTCCCCCTTATTCGCTCTTACCCCAAGTCACGGCCGCACGTGCAAGCCTCGGTTAGCTAATCGCTGTTGGCATGTGCGTGTGGGTGAACCGTGACACACCATAAAATAAAAATATTTTTGTCTGCATACTTGACATTGCTTTTAAAACATGGTTATTCTTGTGTCCTGAGGCAGCACAAAAATAACAATAATTTATTGTCATCTTATTATCCAATGGGGAATACATATATTTAGAAATAATTTTGTGTTGATGTATCTTTCAGTGTTCAGATAAGTGACTGTAACCTTTCTTTAAATTGTCCCTTTTTTCTGTATGTAAAATAAGTAGTGCTTTTGACTGTTAAAGTTTAAGTGATACCCCAGACCACTTTGAATGGAAATGGATCCAAATTGCCTTAACGACTAAAGTTAATTATGGCTGGACAGCGAATTAACTGACAAAGTATCCTGCATTATACTAATGGTGTGAATCTCAGTGGTCACATTAATTTCCTCAAAGGTTCTGTGAACATTCTTGCTTAATTAAAATAACCTTCAGTGATATTTACGTGGGGCTGAAAATAAGCCTTGCACTACATATCAGTTTGATCTGTTCCTGCGCTGGTGTGACCTCACTTAGCAGTTAGTGTTTCTGACTTAAGCTGACTTCAAGGAAAATCTGCTAAAATGACATTTCTATTTTAAACAGAAATGATTTTAGATGAATGAGCACAGCTAAAGGCCTGATCATTAGACAAACAGGGCATTAATTACTTACATATGCTTGGTTCTAAATGCAAAGTTCTTTTGCTGGTATTGAAAAATAGTTATATTTGTTTTGTGTCATATTTATACATTTTAAAGCACTTAAAAGAAGTATGGCCAAACCTTTTTTGTCATCCTTTTCATGTTGGTCACAGGAATACAGTTACTTGTGCTATCCTGTGACACAGAGCCACTCCTGACATTATTGTCGGGATCCACCCAGATGCTGGCTCAAACTGTCTCAGCCTTCTAGCATGCTGCTGAGAGCCTGAGGGAGCCGCTTCTGTCCCCTCCACAGCCTGACACCCCAGTGAGCCCTTAGACAGTTATCACTCTCTGCTCAGGGCAGACTGAGAACTGAGCAATCAGTGGTCATGTGATTACTCAGTTCTCAGGCTTATAGCCAACAGGGAGCAGTTGTAGCAGCAGACACTGATGCTGCAGCAGGGAGATGAATATGTCGTTTTTTTTCCCACACTTCTCCTTTAATTTTGGCATTCATTTTCTTTGATTGTGTATACTGTGTGATATACAATACCTGTGAAGTTATTACCCATAACTTATGCCAGGTTTTGGCTGCAAAATTGTTTTACATTGATAAGGGTATGCAAGCCCTAACAATGAATTTTTATTTGACATTTAGGTTCTTGACTATACCATTGTGAGATTTTGTTCTAATATTTTTGATATACCTCTTGATCTATTGCTGCCCTGTGCCTTCTGCAATGTTATCTCAAACATAGTTACATAGATTGTAAGGTCCATGCAGTTCAACCTGAATGTGCATGTGTGTCCAATACAATACAACTGTACAATATGTTTGCTAAGAAACACATCTAAATGTTTCTTAATTTATCTACACTCCCTGCTGACACCACCAACTGTGGAAGGGAGTTCTACATCCTTACTTAAAGTACATATACTGTTTAACCACTTGCCTACTGCTGTATAGCAGATATACTGCTACAGGGCGGCCGCTGTGCGCAAAATCACGTATATACACGTGATTTTACTGTTCCAGGTAGGGCGACGTGCTGCCATTGGTTGCAGTGGATGTCAATCACCAGGTCCCAGCCGATTCTCAGCTGGCACTTGGTCATTGCCGCTAAAGCTGAGAGGGGAGAGATCTGTGTTTAAACAATATCACAGCACACAGTTAACTCTTTGATCGTTCCAGATGTTAACACCTTCCTGCCCAGTGTCATTAGTACAATATCAGTGCTTTTTATTAGCACTGATCACTGTATTAGTGTCATTGGAGATGTCAGTGGCCGTTATTCAGTTCCCTCGCAGTGTCATAAGTCTCTGAATGCCGCCATTACTAGTAAAAAAAAAAAAATTAAAAAAAATAATAATTCCAGTGTAGCCATTTGTAAATGCTATAACTTTCACATAAACCAAATTATTTACACGTATTGGGATTTTTATTTTAGCAAAAATGTAGCAGAATACATTTTTTTTTTATTGGATATGTTTTATAGCAAAAGGTCAAAAATATATATATTTGTTTTTTCAAAATTGTCGGTCTTTTTTGTTTATAGCGCAAAAAATAAAAAACAGATTATTAAATACCACCAAAAGAAAGCTTAATTTGTGGGAAAAAAAGGACATAGATTTAATTTATGTACAGCATTGCATGATTGCACAATTGTCAGTTAAAGTAATGCAGCGCCGTTTCACAAAATATGGCCTGGTCAGGTAGGGGTGTAATCCTCTGGAGTGCAAGTGGTTAAAATCCAGTAATACACTGTCCCACTACAAAACTTACCAGCATGTACTAAAAAATAAATATTAATCTACTAATACCATCAATAAAAAAAAATTATATATATATATATATATATAAATCTCCAATTCCTGAATAAATAAATACATTTTTAATAAACAATACCATCAATATATAGATGTGAATACTCAAAGAGTGTCCAGGTTAGTTCATAAAGGAATTAATATAGAAATTAGGAAACCATATGAAAAAATCGCACAAAGTTCCCAAATATATACTATAAAAAAGTCCATCTTCCTTTCATCCAGAAAATAGTGCCAAAGTGTACCCAAACTGTCACCCAGATAGTGGTAGGATGTAGGCTTACCAGTTAACTACGACCCCCTAAGTAAAGAAAATTCGAAGATAGCATACAATCAATATCAGAATGCAGCACAACCACTAATATGTGTACCACTCAACAAAAATGTGCAAAATTATATAACCCAATAAATGTGTGACATACAACAAAACCTGTATATATAACAATAAATTAATCTAAACACATGAAAATCAAAAATGTCATTAAAGTTGTAATAAATACCACCAATCTATTGTGCAGTTCCCCGTATTTGTCAAGAACAGTGCTTTGTAACTAAATGCCTATATGATCGTCCTATAAAATGAAAAAACATATATAAATTCATGCGCATAAAAATATTGTAAACAAATGCAAAACTCATTGCATTCCCAGAGCTTCCTTCCTAATTCCTTTCAGAACAAATTGTTCTTGATGACATGTATATATCATGCCTGCTCAATATAAACCTTCTAATGTGCTGCACCACAGTGAGCTGACACCTCTCAATGCTGCCGCCTACCTCAAAGTTTGACCCACACAAAGGTAAGGCCAAACACGCTTTCCCAACACTCTGGGTACAGTAAGTGGTAATATTCCTCCAATCAGCTTATAACGGGCAAGTGTCACTTTAAGGATTTCAAGGAGTGGAGTCGGGAACCGTGACAGTGGAATAAAGCATAGTGTGTTACACAATAAATCTATTTTTAACCCACAACTTAATGATAATAAATTTTTAGATGTTTTTAGAAAAATGGTGTTAGAGGACCTTGAAAAATGACAAGTTAAATAAGTGAGAGTGAATTCATTACTGAAGGCATAAAGTCATTTGAGGAAAAGAAAGATGTGATTATCGGACCTGCTGATAAGGATGGGGGAGGGGGGAGTTGTGGTGATGGCAAAGGATGGCTACAAGAAGGCTCCATGCACACTGGCTTAAAGATCGCTGCTTCTACAGGAGTTTTGTATTTTGCCTGTAGAAGCAGCTCAATGTTATTATATGTGTCCGTGCACATTAGGATGATCAAGGCACATTTTAAGCTCAACGTTTAGAGGCAGGAAAAAAAATCCGTTCTGGTTTGCGCTTTTGAGTAGCTTTCTGCCAGAAAAAAATGCTTAACTTACCTAAACTGGGTACAAAAACGCTCTATATCAGCATTTTTTTCTGCCAAGGGAAATTGTGTTTTTTTTTTTAAGCCCAATGTGCATGAAGTCTAAGGAGGTTTCAAGACAGTTGAAGAATAGAGATACAATGTAAGCTCTTAAGGGGCAACCCCACCCAGGAATTTAAAGATCATTTATGTTCTCTGGTTAAAAAAGGACATAAGAAGAAAATCTTGGACCAAAATGAAGGTAAATATTTGATTCCTAATACATGAAAGGTTCCCAGCTTTTATACCCAAATCCATAAGGATAAAGATCACCCACTGACAGGACGTCCTATCGTAAATGGGATACATCTATGTGTGAATACATAGATGAGTTCCTACAGCCAGTGGTGTCTAAAACTAGAGCGTATCTAAGGGATACCAGACATTTACTGCACCTTCTGAATCAAGTGAGGACTAGATTGCCACAGCAGATGTCAGGTCTTTATATACTATTATCAATCATTTTGATCCCATTGAAGCCATGAGATGGGCACTTGATAGGGAAGGTGTGCTGTGTGGATGACAAAAAAGATATCTTGTTAAATGACTTGATTTATGTCTGGGCCACAATTATTTCTGGTACGCGGGCCACTATTAACAGATCAGAGGAAATGCCATGGGGGCTCGGTTTGCCACTAACTTTGCAAATCTGTAAAATGGCAAAATTGGAAGATGAAATGATTTTTTACCAATAAACCAAGCCAGTTAAACCTGTACCTGAGGTTCATAGATTATATTGTACTGATATGGAAAGGTGACCTTAAAGATTTTTAAAATTTGGTGTAGAAGCTGAATAGGAATAATAAAAAATATTGAATTGTCTTGGAGAATGAGTACACATAAGTTTACATATCTGGATTTGGAGGTGCATAAGGATTCTGAAGCAATCACTACCAAAACTCATTTTAAACCCACTGACAGGAATGCTTACACTCCTTATAACAGTTGTCATCATAGTGTTGGCTTGTTAATATCCCTAAAGGACAGTTGCGTGTCAGGAGAAATTGTTTGAATATTGGTGATTATACCCAGCAAGCTAATATAATTGGGAAAAGGTTTATCACTAAAGGGTGTGAGGAGAGGGTAATCATAGACTATATTAGAAAGGTAGGACAAGTGGACAGTATTTAGAACTTAATTGAGGATAAGAATAGGACCTATAGGAATGTTGATCTTTCTACCGCAATGGTTCTGGAGTTCAATCATCAACATAGGTAGATCATTTAAAAGCATTGGTCCGTTTTAAAAGTCAATAAAATATTGGAAAAAGTACTTTCAAAGGCACCTAAATTCATTTATAAACGTGCCCCCACCCTGTGAAATACTGTATAGTGATTAAATCTGTTGTAGACCCCCCCCCCCCCTGCAAAATATACAATTCTTTGCTCAGAAGGGTTTTTATGCATGTGATAGGTGCTATAGTTGTTGCAGGACCATTGGAAACCTGAAAAAGAGAAGGACTTTCATTTCAGTAGTCACAAAAAACGAATTTGAGATTAGGGACTGTATCACATGTGACACGGAGGGGGGCGTTTATTGTATTAGGTGTCCTTGTGCTATGCAATACATTGGATTCACTAAGTATAAATTATCTAAGAGAATTCAAGAACATGTATACAACATTTCTATTGGGTACAGAAAACATTTTCTTTCTAAGTACTTTAGACAGGTACATACTAAGGATCCAACTGGCCTTCAGTTATGGGGTATAGAGAAGTATAGGAGACATTGGAGGGGTCCGGATAAAATTAAGGTCCTTAACCAGAAAGAAGCTAAGTTGCTTTACCTCTTGAAGGCTTTTGCCCCTTTGGGCTTGAATTTGGACTTTGATTTAAATTGTTTTATAGAGGATTTTTTATTTAAATATTCAGGATCTGGTTATTTAATTATTTAATTATTTAGTGAGTCATATTAAAATAAATAAAATAAAACTTTTTTTTTTTGCTGAGGGTGCTATATACAATTTTACCACTAGATGGTATTGTTTATTTTTATAGTTTTTTATTTTTTTTTTATGTTTCATGTTATTTGTCATGAATTTTTTTAATGGATTTTTTGTCTATTAATAAAACAATTTACTTTGTGTCTGGGTAACTTATGTTAAATGATGGATATCCATGAGAGATATGTGGCAATGTCGAACGCTAACCAGCATGGTGAATGGCTCCATTTAATTTCTGTATCCTGTCAAATTTGGGTACCCGCTCCCCCCTGCCCCCCAAAGGTGCCGATCCTTAATGGAGAGCAGTCCTTAAAGTGGAAATTCCCCTTTTGGGTGGAGCTCCGCTTTAAACTGTTTTTGCCACCAGTTACTCTTGTTTTATATTCACATATTGTGAGGGTGAGGTGAGGGAACTTTTTTTCTTATTTGCTCTTCTGCAAAATGGCTCAGGTAGTAATAGAACTCTATTGGCCTCTATTATTTGTTTCCAGCTTAGCCAAAATGGCCACAGTTACTAAGCAAATAAACAGTGTGCATTTATACCTCTGGATGTCGGCGCTGCTTTTCCTATGATTAAGTCACTGATCATGTGATGCAATGTGTCAGTAGGCACGGTAACGTGACGCCATAATGCCTGGAAGTGTGCATTCAGCAATCTTATACACTACTCCGGGGATATGCATCCTTAACCTCTTCCCATCCACCTATTCTACATAGACGGCAGATGGGAAGCAGCACCAATGCGGGCTAACGTTCCTGTATGTCAGCTCGCATCGATGGCTCCTGCACACCTCACGAAGCATGCACCCCGGAGCCCAGTGATCGGTGTGTCGCCCGGACACAGCAGATCACATTACCGATGTGTTCGGGCGATCACGGGGTGTTTTACCATGTGACTTCTGTGACCAGTCACAGCACTCACAAAGTAAACAATGAACCTGAAAGTAAAAATTGCTTCTCTCTGCTCAGTGTTAGAGCAGAGAGAAGCGGTCCTGCAGTGTGTGAGTGTACAGCAGCCTGTCAGGCTGCTTGTACACTCACACACTGCAGTGCCAGCCACCCCAGTGTCCCTGATCACTGCCCCACATATATAGAACAATAATGTTCTGATCATTGCCATACCAGTGTCCTGATCATCGCCATACCTCAACCCAACACCCTGATCACCGCCATACCTCAACCCAACACCCTGATCACTGCCATTTGCCATACCAGCACCCTGATCACCGCCCTACATCATACCAGCTCCCTGCTCACCGCCATACTCCAACCCAACACCCTGATCATCGCCATACACCATACGAGTGCCCTGATCGCCGCCATACACCATACGAGTGCCCTGATCGCCGCCATACACCATACGAGCACCTGGATCACCGCCCTACACCATACCTGTGCCCTGATCACCGCCCTACACCATACCAGCTCCCTGATCACCGCCATACCCCAACCCAACACCCTGATCATTGCCACACACCATACGAGCACCCTGATCACCGCCCTACAACATACCAGCGCCCTGATCACCTCCCTACACCATAACAGCACCCTGATCACTACCCTACACCATACCAGCACCCTGATCACCTGATATGCCATACCGGCGTCCTGATTATCCGATATGCCATACCAGCGTCCTGATCACCCCATATGCCATACCAGCGTCCAGATCACCCCATATGCAATACCAGCATCCTGATCACCCCATATGCCATAACAACATCCTGATCACTGCCATGCCCCATACCAGCATCCTGATCACCCTATATGCCATACCAACATCCTGATCACTGCCATACCCCATACCAGCATCCTAAACATGGCCATACCCCATACCATCAGCCTGATCACCATCATACCCCATATCAGCGTTCTGATCACTGCCATACCCCATACCAGCGTTTTGATTACTGCCATATTCTATACCAGCATCCTGATCACTGCCATACCCCATACCAGCATCCTGATCACCCCCATAACAGCATCCTGGCTACTGGCATACCAGTGTCCTGATCATCGCCATACCTCATGCTAATGTCCTGATCACTGCCCTACACCATACCAGAGCCCTGATCACCACCCTACACCATACCAGAGCCCTGATCACTGCCCTACACCAAACCAGCGCCCTGATCACCGCCCTACATCATACCAGTGCCTTGATCACCGCCCTACATCACCTTAATCACCGCCATATGCCATACCAGCGTCCAGCATTTTAGGATCTCAACTGATCAATTTTCACAGCCACTCGTTTATCTAAGGTTTTGTTTACCTCTCATAAAAAGAAATCAGATTTGTTTGACAAATATGTGTTAGATTACTTGTGAGCCACTGGAATAATTGACCAATAGTTATCAGAAAAGCTAGCAGGCTCCTGATCACATCCTCATTTATGTGAAATAAAATATAGTTAAATAAGTGGTGCCGCGCTTTTAAAAGAAATATGTTACTGTCTATAACAATTTCACAATTATTTTACATTTTTGTGCAACATATGCGTGAAAAGATTGTTTCTAAACCATATTAAATAATATGAATACACAATATATACTTTATGAAATAGTAATACAAAAGAACAAGATGACCAAAAAACAATATTACTAAAAATGCAAAATGAATTAAAAAGTGTCCAGAAATTGAATAAAAATAGAAATAAACACGAGCAAAAAAATATATATAAAAATAAATGGAAAGAACACAAGTGTTTAATGTCCAAATAGTGATATTAAATGAGTGTCCAAAGAATCTTTGCTTGGGTGTTGTTACTATTATGCGCTCACCTCCTTGTTAGCCTATTGCTAGGCTAACACAGCTGTTAAGGTATTAGGTGTAGATGGGATCCTTTAGAGCTCCCCTGGAAGAAGCCACATGACCCTGTGGCGCAACGCGTTGGGGAGGGGCATTGACGTCACCACGGCAACCCGACTTCTGACACGGCGAGTATAGGCAGTGCTTGTAGACACCCGGAGGAAGCAGGTCATATCCGCACTGAGCGGTTACACTCAGTAACAGCGCATTGTTTTTACCTACATGTGAGTGCATTAAGGAGAGTAATAAATACATTTTTTACAAAACGATAAGGCACCATATATCTTTCTTTCTTCCACAATACGAATGAGGAAATAAGAGAGATAGAAGCATTTCTACCAGCAGTGTAAGGAGGCAGAGATCACCAGTTTCCATCAGAAGCTATCCATCCAGCTAAACCCAGGGGAGCTTTAAAGGATCCCATCTACACCTAATACCTTAACAGCTGTGTTAGCCTAGCAATAGGCTAACAAGGAGGTGAGCGCATAATAGTGTCAACACCCAAGCAAAGATTCTTTGGACACTCATTTAATATCACTATTTGGACATTAAACACTTGTGTTCTTTACATTTATTTTTATTTTTTTTTTTCTCATGTTTGTTTCTATTTGTATTCAATTTCTGGACACTTTTTAATTCATTTTGCATTTTTAGTAATATTGTTTTTTGGTCATCTTGTTCTTTTGTATTACTATTTATTTATTTCATATAGTATATATTGTGTATTCATATTATTTAATATGGTTTAGAAACAGTCTTTTCACGCATATGTTGCACAAAAATGTAAAATAATTGTGAAATTGTTATAGACAGTAACATATTTCTTTTAAAAGCGCGGCACCACTTATTTAACCAGATTTGTTTGACAACTTCTGTCTTTCATGAATCCATGCTGTCTGTTACTTAAAATATTTTTTTTTCTAGCAAGAACTCATCTATGTGGTCTTTTATTAAGCTCTCCAGTTTCTTCCCAACAAAAATAGGCACTGCATTGGCCTTACACCAATCCAGTGGTACAATGCCAGTCATTAAAGAGTCCCTAAAAATTAGAAACAATGGCTTTGAAATTGACAGAGCTCACTTCTTTAAGGACCCGTGGGTGTATGCCATCCAGTCCATGTGCGTTATTCACCTTTATTCTGTCTAAATATTTCTGTATCATATCAATTGTGAGCCATTTTGGATCATCTGGGGCTGTGTCAATACCATAGCCATTTTGGACAAGAGCTCCCCCATGCTCCTTTGTATACACAGAGCTGAAGAAGGTATTTAATACATTTGCCTTCTCTTTCTCCCCAGTCACCCACTCTAGATTATTTTGTAAAGGGTCTACGTGCTCGGACCGAACCTTTTTACTATTAATATATTTGAAAAAAAATTAGGGGGGAGGGAGAATTTGTTCTACTTTCTTTTGCAATCTGTCGTTCGTTTTGAATTTTTGCATCCTTAATTTCCTTTCTATATATTCTGTTATATTCCTTGTAACAATTCAATAATGATAGTGTTCCTTCATTTTTATATTTTTTAAAAGCTCTTTTCTTATTATGCATAGCTTTTTTAATTTTGGACGTAAGCCACATAGATTTAATTATTAGCCTTTTATACTTCTTTCCAATTGGAATATATTTTGCCATATGTTCACATACAGTCTCTTTGAAGAATTCCCATTTCTGTTCTGTGTTCTTGGATTCCAATATTCCCTCCCAATCTAAGTCTTGGAGAGCAGCCCTCAGCCTTGGAAAATTTGCTCTCCTAAACTTAAGCATTTTTATCTTTCCAGTATGTGTTTGTTGTTTACAGCTAACATAAATGAAATCATGTTATGGTCACTGCTACCCAGATGTTCTTTTATACGAACATTAGTAATAAGCTCTGCATGGTTTGAGATTACCAGGTCAAGCAGAGTATCATAACCAGTTGGGGCCTCTATGAACTGTACCATAAAATTGTCTTGTAATAGGTTTATGAATTTTTGCCCTTTAACTGTGTCAGCAGTGCCAATACTTCATTTAATATCAGGGTAGTTAAAATCTTCCATTATTATCACTGTGCCAGCTCTTGCAGCCCTTTCTATATGTGCAAGGAGCTGAGTCCCCACCTCCTCATTAACACTTGGTGGCTTGTAACAAACTCTGATGATTAACTTGGACATCCAATATGCAGTTCCACCCATAATGCTTCAGCCTCATCACACTCTCCATGAACCAGGCCATCTTTTACACTCACTTTGAGATCACTGCTCACATAGAGACAGACCCCTCCATGTTTCCATTTTTCCCTGTTTCGCCAAAAGAGCATAGCCAGGAATATGAATAGCCCAGTCATGTGAGGAACAAAGCCAAGTTTCAGCAATACCAATTAAATCATAGTGTCAGGAATGGGCTCACCTGCCATGTGGGCTGCAGTACCGGTGCTTGCCAGCAGGTGCTTTCAGCAGCCAGGATCTCACTCCTGAATTCAAGCCATCACCTGAGGCTGATTGCAGGAGGTGTATTTAAGCAATACCAGGCCTGCAATCAGTGCCTTGGTGATTTCCCATGTGCCCTGTTATCCTGTATCCTGTCTTCTCCCTGCTTGACTCTGACTCTGCTAGAACTCTGCCTGCACTAACCCTGGCTATTCCTGACCATTCTCCTGCCTGCTTCTGTTGTACCTTATCTGCCCAATTGTTCCTGACCCTGCCTGCCTGACCACTCCACCTCTCCAGCCCTGACTATGCCTGTGTTCCTGTATATATTGATATTAGTTGAAGGTTTGGTTTTTGTTTACTGTGCGTTTTGTATATTTGTGCTCTTAATAAATTTTATTATTATTTCATCATTTCTGAAGTCTGCTGTTCCCTGTGTCAGTCCACACATCTCTGGTCATACCTGGATCTCTGACACATAGTTTGCTTCGTGCACCAAAGTTTCCAACTCACCTATTTTGCTTGGCAGATTTCTGGCATTGGTGAACAACATTATCACATTTTGCTCTTTTGTCTTGCATATCTTTTTTAGTAGTACAAATAGTTCTATAATTTCCAATGGTTGTTTGTAACATGGGGACCTTGTTATTATCTGCCATAGCCCTCCCCACATCTATCTCCATTCTACCCTCCATTATTGTCTGACCCCTAACTGACCTGTCTGCGCCATATAATTCTAGTTCACCCTCCCCCTTCAATCCTAGTTTATACTTCAATATTTTTATTGAAAGATTGGTATACAGTGTTTTACACAGAATTAGAAACAATATTCACCAACATGGTGAGATGGAGTATATAAACATACTCATAGAACATATAATCCCACGAGAAGTAAAGAGAAGAGATATCATTAGTCAATGACATTATATACAGAGAACACCATCTCCACCAGGTAGCAAATGTGACATCAATCATCAAACTTAGGCATTGCCATAGAAATTTACCAAAAGTATAAGAACCAATTCAGGGAAAAGAAAAGAGAAAAGGATTAAGAATAGAAAAATCAGAAAAAGATCTAGGGTAAGGCAGAAAAAATAGGGGAAAAAAAAAAACACAAATCCAGGGGGGAGAGGAGAGAGAAAGAGAGTCAGCTGCAGTACTATTAAGTAATAGAGATATATCTGATCCATGGCTCCCACGTCACCTCAAATCTGGCCACATCATTGTTGACAATGCTTGTAAGTTTATCATTTACCATTATCCAATTAAGTTTTTGTTTAACCCCATCCAATGGGATCAGTGATTGTCTCCAACTTCTAGCTATGGTAATGTGTGCCGCCAATAAGAGGTAAAGAATTAATTTAGTCGATTTTTTGGGAACGTCAGCGGGTAGAAAATGAAATAAGGCCACTTCAGGTGATCTTCGGATATTAACTCCTGTTACCGAATAGATAAAATTAAATATTCGGATACAAAACCTATTCACTACCGGACATTTCCACCAGATATGGAACATAGTGCCTTCTTGTCTACAATTGCGGAAGCAAGTAGGTGATACAAAAGAGTACATTTTAGCAAGGCGCATATGAACCAGATACCAACGAAGTAGCGTTTTATAATTGGATTCGATAAGAACAGTATTAATCGAGATCTTTGATAAAGTATGGGCCACATCTTGCCAAGTATCCAGGTCTAATGAGCTATTCAAATCCCGTTCCCATTGAATCATATAAGATAATTTAGTGAGTGGATCAGCAAGGGAAGCATAGACAATAGACAAACGACCCTTCATCATCCCAGTTGCCCAACAGGAGACCTCTAAAGGACTGAGTGTGCAAGGTTCTATGATTAATTTGAGTTTGCTATTGATAAATGAGATAATTTGATAATAATGAAACAATTCCCCAGGAGGCATCTGATACTTTGTCAAGAAACATTGGAGAGAACGGGGATGAAGCCCATCCAGGTAGTCTCCAATACGCAGTAACCCCTTATTTATCCACCATTGAAACACCGACGGTGATAAGCCAGGAATAAACTCGGGATTGCAAAAGACTGGAGCTAGTGGAGTATGTGGGGAGAAGAAAGGTTTGCGAGCTCGCCATCTGTCCCACACCGTCAACGAATAGGACAATGTAGGACACAGAACAGGAGGACGCAATCGACTGGGAAGCCACATAAGAGCCCCAATAGCGTAAGGATGGCAAGATAAGTCCTCAATGCCAGGCCACTGGGGGACGTAACCCCTGGCCGTAGTGCAAGATAACTGTGCTATTTGAGCCGCCTGAAAATAGGCCAAAAGTTTAGGAAGTCCCAAACCGCCATGCTTCTTTAGGGAGAATAAGGTTGGCTGGTTAACCCTAGGACGTTTTCCCCTCCAAATGAATCTAGAGACTGCTGCTTGTAATAGTAACAGGTCCCGTTTGGGAACCATGATCGGTAACGTCCTAAAGTAGTACAATAATCTCAGCAAAAAGGTCATTTTATTAGAATTAATTCTGCCAAACCAGGAAAGTGGAAGATCCTACCATTCTAGTAAGTCAGATTTGAGTTGTTTAAAGATTGGAAGATAATTGGTCCTATATAACGATGAAATAGATTTTGTGATATGGATCCCCAAATAAGGGAGAGAACGAGAAGCCCACTGGAAGTCAAATTTATCCTGGAGGTGACGAACCTCCGAGTCAGGTAACAAAATATTTAGGGCAATTGTTTTAGAGGAATTAAGCATAAGACCAGAGGCCTCAGAGAAACAATGAAACAGGTGCAGGAGACCGGGTAAAGAGATCTGAGGATAAGATACAGTGGGGATCGAAAGTTTGGGCACCCCAGCTAAAAATTTGTATTAATGTGCATAAAGAAGCCAAGGAAAGATGGAAAAATCTCCAAAAGGCATCAAATTACAGATTAGACATTCTTATAATATGTCAACAAAAGTTAGATTTTATTTCCATCATTTACACTTTCAAAATAACAGAAAACAAAAAAATGGCTCCTGCAAAAGTTTGGGCACCCTGCAGAGTTAATATCTTGTACTGCTGTCAATATCCTCTGTTCGGAATGTAATTAAGAAATGGCAGTCATCAGGAACAGTGGAAGTTAAAGCAAGATCTGGAAGACCAAGAAAAATATCAGACAGAACAGCTCGCAGGATTGTGAGAAAAACAATTCAAAACCCACGTTTGACTGCACGATCCCTCCAGAAAGATCTGGCAGACACTGGAGTTGTGGTGCACTATTCCACTATAAAGAGATACTTGTACAAATATGGTCTTCATGGAAGAGTCATCAGAAGAAAACCTCTTCTACGTCCTCACCACAAAAATCATCGTTTGAACTTTGCAAATGAACATATAGACAAACCTGATGCATTTTGGAAACAAGTTCTGTGGACCGATGAGGTTAAAATTGAACTTTTTGGCCGGAATGAGCAAAGGTACGTTTGGAGAAGAAGGGGCACAGAATTTAATGAAAAGAACCTCTGTCCAACTGTTAAGCATGGGGTTGGATCAATCATGCTTTGGGGTTGTGTTGCAGCCAGTGGCACAGGGAACATCTCACGAGTAGAAGGAAAAATGGATTCAATAAAATTTCAGCAAATTTTGGATGGTAACTTGATGCCATCTGTGAAAAAGCTGAAGTTAAAGAGAGGATGGCTTCTACAAATCGATAATGATCCTAAACACACCTCGAAATCCACGGGGGATTACATCAAGAGGCGTAAACTGAAGGTTTTGCCATGGCCTTCACAATCTCCTGACCTCAACATAATTGAAAATCTATGGATAGACCTTAAAAGAGCAGTGTGCGACAGACAGCCAAGAAATCTCAAAGAACTGGAAGACTTTTGTAAGGAAGAATGGGCAAAGATACCTCAAACAAGAATTGAAAGACTTGGCTGGCTACAAAAAGCGTTTACAAGCTGTGATACTTGCCAAAGGGGGCAGTACAAGATATTAACTCTGCAGGGTGCCCAAACTTTTGCAGGCGCCATTTTTTTGTTTTCTGTTATTTTGAAAGTGTAAATGATGGAAATAAAATCTAACTTTTATTGACATATTATAAGAATGTCTAATCTGTAATTTGATGCCTTTTGGAGATTTTTCCATCTTTCCTTGGCTTCTTTATGCACATTAATACAAATTTTTAGCTGGGGTGCCCAAACTTTCGATCCCCACTGTATATACATAAGGACATCATCAGCAAATAGGGCGCATTTATGGTCCTGTTGGCCGCAGTGAATGCCTGAGATGGTGGGATCAGAATGGATAGCAATCGCAAGTGGTTCCATTGCCAAAGCAAACAATAGTGGAGAAAGAGGACATCCTTGTCTAGTTCCTTGCTTTATCAAAAGGGAGGCTGATTTATATCCGCGAATGGAGACCTGAGCTGACGGGTTAGAATATAGGGCTCGTAATAATTTTGTAAAATAAGGACCAAAACCAAACCTATCTAACATCTGAAATAAATAATCCTAGGATAGACTATCAAACGCTTTATGAATATCTAATGATAACAATAGGATATCCCTCTGTGAGGATTTCTCCCAATTGGATTGTACTGCTGACAGCAGGGCTAAAGTCCGACGAATTTGGTCCGAAGTTTGTCGACCGCTTATGAATCCTGACTGATCATCATGAATATACAGGGCCAAAAATTTATGGAGGTGTAAGGCCAGGATTTTAGTAAGAATCTTTAGGTCACAATTAATTAAGTAGATAGGCCAATAATTAGAGACCGCAGAAGCGTCCTTGAGGGGTTTGGGGATGACACTGATAAATGCCTTGTTTTCGTCAGGGAGCACCAGTCCCCCATCCCATAGATAATTAAAATAAAGAGCCATATGGGGAATCAAGATATCAGGAAAAACTTTATAATAGTTATGAGGAAGACCATCTGGCCCTGGGGCTTTGAGGGGCAAGAGATTTCAAAGCATTCCTAATTTTTTCACATGAAATAGGCCGTTCCATAGACTCCCTATGGGTTTCCTGGAGAGAGGGGAGAGGAACAGAGCTCAAAAAAGTGTCGATAGGCGAGGAAGTAGCTCCTTGAGGCAAGCTATAGAGTTCAGTGTAAAAAGAATGAAACTTTTGAGGATCTTACCAGGATCTTGAGACAACGTTCCATTATTCAATCTGAGTTTAGGGAGAGCTGTTTGGGAACGTCTAGGAGTCAACTTACGTGCCAATAAGGTGCCAGGTCTATTCCTCCAAGTAAAAAATTTATGGTTAGACCATCGGAGCTGTTTGTCAGCAGTGGTAGTAAGACATAGATGTAATTCCAGTCGAGCCTGATCGAGTTTAAGCAGCAAGTCCGGGCTGGGGTTTTTCTTATGCTGGGCAACCAAGTCAGTATATGATTGAGTTTTGATGGCTAGTAAGTCGTTTCAGGCTCTTTTAATTCGTGAGGAGAGTTGAATAATAAACCCCCTAACTGAAGCAGTGAGGAGTCTGGGAAGTGAGTGGGTATGAAGAAATATATGGTCAATGCGAGAATAACAATTATGGGCCCTAGAATAATGGGAGTAATCTCGAGAAGTTGGGTTAGCTTCTCTCCAAGCATCGACCAGGTCATAACGTAACAATAGCTGGGCTAACTTACGGCTCTGTCTAGGAGGGGGCTGAAGCACAGCGGTTCGGGGACGATCCAAAATCTGATCCAACGCCAAATTAGAGTCACCGGCCCGAATAACATCGCCTTCGAATTCCTTAGCCTTAGAGCTAAGCAAAGATTGAAAAAATTCCACCTGATTGGTATTTGGAGTGTAGTAGATTAGGAAAGTGAGTAAGTGTCCCCCCTAAGTGACCTTACACCAGAAGATACCGTCCCTCCCTGTCCCGGATGATTTTGGATTCGGCAAATGACAGATGGCGAGACAAGCAAAGGACAACCCCCCGTTTTTTCTCTGCAGCATTTGCAAAATAACAGACAGGATAGTCTTTAGGAACATATTGTGGGGAGAATGAAGAGGGAAAGTTGCAAAGCAACTATATCCGCCCCAAAAGAGCGGTATGTATTAAAGGCCTTTATACGTTTAGAGGGGGAATTGAGCCCCTGAACATTGTGAGAGAGTAGACGAACAGTTCCTCTAGTAGATCGTTGGGAAGACATAATCGACAACTAAGGAACTATATAAGCTGGGAACCACCCTCCCTTGGGGCAAGAAAATGGCCCGATGAATCCAGATATGCAGACAGCTGACCCTGGGTAAAAAAAAAAAAAGAAGGGTCGGAGGAGGAAAAAGAGAGAGAAAAAAAGAGACATTCGGAATAAAGAAAAAATCCTCGTGTCAAGTAAGACCAGTGGTAGTATACAAAATAATATAGTATAAGCAAATCAAACTACGTACCAGTAATAGCAGAGCTATAGCCCTGCAATGGAATGGTTCTACCCAGAGAAAACAACTCAGGGAAGAGTCTTCCAATCGAGGAGGGCGCATAGACACTCCCCGGCACCAACAACAACAATAACCCATCAATAACATATCAAATAGTAATATAGAAAAAAAGAAAATAATCGAACCCTCACATACTGTTATCAGTGGGTGGATGTGATGTAACCCCAAGATCCCCCCCCCCCCACCAATCCTCCCACAACATCACAGCGGCGGTGGCCAATGATCCCAAGGAGCCACGGAGAAGCCACCACCTATCAGGAAATCACCTAAAAAAAAATAACCCATAAAAGGATATGTTAATTCAAGAAGTCTTCCCAGGTGATTTCCGTGACCCCGTCCTCCTAGACTTTGGAGCAGTCCATAATGGTGAAAGCAGTCGAGATGCCGATCTTGATGGGGAGTGGGATGTAGGACTGTGGGAGATAATACCCAGTTGAAGCAGCAAAGCCTCGCCATCCTGGAATGTGGAGAACCCATAAGGCTTGCCATTAAAATTAAATTGTAGGCGAAAAGGGTAGGTCCATCGATACCAGATATCCTTCTGCACTAGGTGGGAAAGTAGAGGCTTAAGAGATCGCCGTTTCTGGATAGTGGTCGGAGAGACATCTGCAAAAATTTGTATCTTATGTCCCCCAAACTCCAGGTCCGGAGTCTCCCTACTATACTTCATAATCACTTCCTTGATCTGGAAAAAGTGAGGCTTTTACAATGATATCCCTGGGAGGCCCACCTTGTCTAGGGGGGATCAATGCTCTATGAATATGATCTATTTCAGTGTGAAGATCATCAATATCGGGTAATGCAGACCGCATGAGGGTTTGTGCGCAGCTAGTAAGCTCTTTAACTGACTCAGGGAGTCCTCGAATGCGGAAATTGTAGCGCCTAGCCTGATTTTCCTAATCATCAATTTTAGAGTAATCTTCCTCCAAGCGGTCTTGCAAGTCGGTAATCATATTGGTATTTTGGGATACACTATTGACTGTTGCATCAACTTTATACTCAATACTGTCCAGGCGTTGGCCGAAATCCTGAAAATCCTGTTTAAGGTCAGCCGCCAATTTTGACGTAGCTCTATCCAGTTCGCGTTGCAGTAAATCAGCGAACCGAGCTATTAAGGTTGCATCACCTGAGTATTGTGGTGGATCTGGAAGGATTGTTGGCGAGTGAGCAGGGCTGTCATTCTCAGGTTTTGGGCCGCTATTCTGGCTGGAAAAGATGGTTGCTATCTCACTACTCAGTGGTGAGGAGGCAGGGGAATCATGGCCTAGTAAGCAGGCCGAAGCCTGGGACTCGAGCAGTGCTGGACTGGAAGGTGACTGGGGGGGTCCGCAGAGAGTCACTCACCCAAGAAGACGAGGCTGCCGTGGTCCTGTCCTGGCCAGTGGAGGATGTGGAGCTTGATTCCCCCCTCTGGGAGAGAGGTGCTGCTGTATGGGAAGCAGAGGAGATGGTAGGGGCAGCAGGTGCCGATCCAAGTGCCATCTTGGATCCTCCCTTCCCCGCAGGGATCGTTAACTGAGAGCCTCCAAGGCTCTTCCCTGCTCTTTTCCCTTACATATTTCAGGGGCCCCGAGATCCGGTCCGGGGAGAGTCCTGGGAGCTACTGGGGTTCGGTGCCCGTGTATGGGTTATAATTGGCGCCTGCGGTCTGCAGAGCTAGTGCCGGGACATGTGATCTGGCCGGCCGTGCATGCGCACTCCTCAATCCTAGTTTAAATACACCTCCAGCCTTCCCATAAACTTCTCCCCAAGCACAGCAGACCCCCTTCTATTTAGGTGCAAACCATCTTTAGTATATAGATTATACCCCTATGAAAAGTCAGCACTCTAGAAACTCAAATCCTTCCCTCATTCACCAAGTCTTTAGCCATGCATTCAGTTCTCTAATCTTCCACTGTCTTTCCTGAGTTGTGCATGGCACAGGCAATATTTCAGAGAATATCGCATTGAAGGTCCTTCCCTTCCACTTGCTGCCTAGTTTAAATTTATTTTTAAGGAGCCTCAACATTCCATTAATTCTGCCATTGGTTCCAGCATGGACCAAGACAGCTGGGTCATGCCCAGCCCCTCCCAGTAATTTATCAACTCGGTCCACCACATGCCGAAACCTAGCACCAGGGAGACAGCAAACCATTCACTTGAGGTGATCCTAGTGACAAATGATTCTATCTGTCCTTCTGATTATGGAATGCCCTATTACCATCAACTGTCTAGGCCTTCCTGCACTATCCTCACTACCCACACTAGATGGGCTGCTCTCCCAGCTGTTACGGGTAGCAGTGACATCCAGGGCTGCCACCTCTGTGCTTGCCACCTCCACATCTTCATTCAACTTGGCAAATTTGTTTTGGTGCTCAAACACAGGACTGGCCTTCGTTTTCTGTGAGCCCCTACCACTCCCCCTAGCTACAGTAACCCATCTTCCTACCTGATAATCCTGACTTTCCCCTCCGCTCTCCAAATCAACCCCACTTACCACCTGCTCAGTGAGCAGAAGGCTCCTTTCAAGGTTGTCCTTTCTGCTCAGTGTTGCTACTTGCTCCTCCATATCTCTTATGTGAGCTTTTAGGAGTTTCAGGCTAATTTTTAGCAGGGGATTTGGGGGAAGAATTGTGTACTGGGGGTGGGGGAGGGGGTTTGGGGAAAGGTCATTTTTGGATGTAAACTGGCTTGTTATAAGATATGCATGACAAAACCCTGCACTCTGTACAGTGCACACGTCTGAACTCTGCATTCTGTGTGTTATGCAATCCTGGTTTTATTTAATCATGCCCTTTTAAGACTTTCCCACTGTGCGTACCTTGGCCACAGCTGCCCTATGATGCAGCACGCATACAACAGCACACTCCACTGCTGGAGTTGGCCAGTTGGGGGGCCAGTTGGGGGGCTAGTTCTTTCACCTATTCTCTGAGAAAAAAAGCCTTGAGTATAAGTACCTGATTTTGACCTGGTATCAGCTTTTTGCAACCTCTTATACAACAGAGATCAAACTAAGAGAAGGAGTAACTGCAAAATTAACAAGTTAACTCTGCTGTAGTGTTTTTATATTCACAAAGGTGTGCCTTTTACAGTGTTTTAAGAATAGTATGAGACTTTTAATCACTGTGTGATAAATATAATCATGATTCTTCCCTTCCTTGCTTTACAGGTTTCTGCATTGAAAAACAGACTTAGAAAGGTCTCCACAACTACAGGGGATGGAGTGGCACGAGCTTTCCTCAAGGCCCAGGCTTCTTTGTTTGGGAGCTATAGAAGTGCACTGAAAATTGAGCCGGTAAGTGCATATTGTTTTCTTGTAACTTCTTCCAGACCTGAGCAGTTTTTGCTTTTCAGTATTGGATTTGTTTTTTAAAGTGGTACACCAAGCAAAATGTTGAAAGTGAAGCTGAAAAACATATTTGTAAACTTCAACATAATTTGTAATTCTGTTCAGGCAGCCTTGTGACCAACTTTCACCTGCATAGCCTTTTTTGGTTCTGCAATTTCTTGTGTAAATGTTATACTTCTACTCTGCTCTTAGGACAATGCAGAGCATACTTTGGGCTTTTGAGCATGTATAGTATGCAAAATCGTTTTTGTTTTGTTTTTTTTTTACATTTTTTATTCATGCTTTTAACAAAACTTACATGCAAACTACTGACCACTGTGGTCAGTGTGCAGAGAGGAATCTGCTTGGCACAGGACCTGGAAGTTCACAGCAATTACTGTAAAGATTGCAGCTATCACTGTTGTAGCACCAACTACTAGAGTGATTGTCAGCTTCCACAGTGGTCTCTCAGGTATGAGATAATGCATACTTAACACTGGTTCAACCGAGACCACGGGTGTCAAACTGGCGGCCCTCCAGCTGTTGCCAAACTACAAGTCCTATGAGGCATTGCAAGATTTACAGTTACAAGCATGACAAAAAAAAGAGGCATGATGGAACTTGTAGTTTGGCAACACCTGGAGGGCTGCCAGTTTGACTCCCCTGACCTAGACCAACTGATGCATAGGTTCCATAGCTAGAAATCCCGTATTGATTTTTATTTCAAGTAATATGACAAGCAGTATTTATCAAACACACTTCTGTATGAAGTTGTCTAGTTTTGGGGGGTTGGGGAAATAGCTCCATGTGATTTTGCTCACACTAGTGTAGCCGTAATGCCGTAATGTTTATTGGAAGGCTATGTTTTGTTGAAAATCAGAACCTCCTTGTTGTTATAAAAATATCAATAACTATTGAATTCTTTATTTAAAGTGAAATTAAAGGAGATCTTCAGTCACAGCATACACTTTCATTATATAACATCAGCATTCCACTAGCAATAAAAACAATTGTTATTTTTGATAATCCTGTCCTTTGTTGTTTGCTTTCAATTTCTAAGTACCACATATTCCATGATACCTTGCTACCTGCAATCAGTTATTCCTGTACTGATTCCTCCTCCTGGAATTTCTTCTCACTGCACCTCTGTAGTTCAGAAGGCAGGCTCTGTCAAATCTGTGATACAGCAGGTTCTACTCACAGGGCATGTTGTATATGCGTCATGGAATTCAAGAAAGTAAATGTGTGGGTATCTTCATAAAGTAAGTTTACAAACTTCAAGATCATTCAGATTACAGTAGATAAGTGCTTAGCACTCCCCCCTGGCAGCTCTAGGGCCATCGGTTCAAATCCCAACCATGACACTACCTACATGGAGTTTGCATGTTTTATTTGTGCCTGCGTGTGTTCCCTCCGGGTACTCCAGTTTCCCCCCACACTCCAAAGACATGCTGGTAGATTAATTGGCTCCTGTCTAAATTGGACCTAGTATGTGTATGTATGAATGTGAGTTAGGGACCTTAGATTGTACGCTGCTTGAGGGCAAGGACTGATGTGAATGTACAATACATATGTAAAGCAGTGTGTAAACGGACCGTGCTATATAAGTACTGTAATAAATTAATAGGAGTAGGCTAGAAATAATTATGTGCAAGTATTCACAACATATTTGTACATTATTGCACACTTACTGCCAAAGTACCTTTCTCTAGTTATGTGACAGCTGTAATCTCCTTCCTCATCACTACTGACATCCTCACCCTCTCTTCTCCTGGGTTCAGCATTTTCAGCCACCTTGATTATTCAGCTTGGGAGGTGAGTTATTTCATTTTAACACCCAAGAAATGCCAAGAACATGCATTTAGCTGCACATGCACAGTTCATTGTACATTTACTAGAAATTTGCTACCAGGCAAGGCAGAAGCCTTTGGCTAAAGAGACATATATATTATCTTCTGCAATAAAAGTCTACCTGCTAAAAATGCTATGTAGTTTTATTTAAAAAAATACTTTCTGTTTGATGTAGAAGCAAGTGGTAAGTACAAATATAGAAGATATTGCTCACACTATCCCACAACACATAAACATAAGCAGCATATTTTTCCTCTGTGTTTTCAAATACTTCTATCATCTATGGAAATAGTCTATTAGCTTCAGATCCAGAAAAGTGGCTATATACCTTTTAACTGTAGCAGCGTGCATTGCATTTATAGCTGCAACAAATTTTGTTGTAAACATGGATAGAAATTAGCTATTTTCTTATCAGCAGATCCACTGGAGACAACAACCACATACATCCTCTTTTGGCATACAGCTTCATGCCAGACCTAGTGTGTAGTAAATGGGCGGTAAATAGGCAGCAACGCATTTCAACCTAAATTGGGTCTTTTAGACCAAGAGACACTGTACAATCTATAAATTTGTATGCTGACTTTGCCAGCAAAATGTCTATTGATTGATTTCCTTCGACCTGCTTTCCTTGATCACAACTGATCTCCTAAGATGCTCAGTGTTCTGTGCACCCTGTGAGCAGCATTACAAATCTATTTGCTCATTGGCTAACAGAACCAAATGCATGCAGGGACTCAAAAATTACAGGATCACTTGGCTTCAACATACACAAGAGCCTGTGGTATCTCCATTACTAAAATGTAATGCAGAATCCAGGTACCTGTTATATTATTCTGGGTCCACTAGATAAAGAAGAATAGAAAAAGGTTAAAAAAAAAAAAACATTAGTAGCTAGCTGCATATTTTATAAACACTCTGTATTCTTTTCAGTGTCAGTTCTGTTGTAACTGCATTTGCAGAACTGTGTTTTTCTTTATCCTTTGCTTTGACACCCCCTCCTCCTCAGCAAATTAGGGCTAAAGCAGGAAATAATGCCTATTTTAAAATAATTTTTGGAGTAAAACATAGCTTCATACAGCTGGTAGTATCACTCTGTGAACGGTTAATACTACCCAAGAAATGTAAATTTTGGAAAGTGCTAAAGTGGATTGGTTTCCTCATTCACGAGGACCAGGTGGGCTTCATTCCTGCCTTCCAGTTCTTTTAGCCCATGTAGCCTGCTCCCACTACATTCCATCGTGCTTTCTATCTCTGGTTATTAGAAAGGCCTTCAACAATATCTCCTGGCCTTATCTCCATTTTGTTCTCAATCGATGGGGTTTCGGAACTCACTTTCTTACTTGGATTACTTCTCTGTACTCCAACTTATGTACGTTACATGGACCATACACCAGATCCCTTTCCTATTAGGAGAGGTACGTGACAGGGTTGCCTGCTCTTGTGTTACTTTTTGCTTTGACCATTAAACCCCTTGCCCTCCTTATCCAAGCTGATCCCTTTATTCGGGGTTTAGGAATTGGTGGCCATCATTGCAAACTCTGCTTATTTCCAGATGATGTTCTGTTCTGTCATCCCCACTGATCTCCACCCCTATCTTCTCCATCTTTTAGACTCTTTTGGCTGGGTATCAGGTTTAATACTCAATCCTCACAAACCCACAGACCTTAACATATCTGTTCCCCCTTCTGAATTAGCCCAGCTTCAGGGTACTTTTCCATTCTCCTTGTCTCCTCGCTTTATTTTCTATTTTGGAATTAAACTAACTGCGAGTTTATCCAACCTCTACTCAGCCAATTATCCTCCCATGTTGACCCATTTTACTAATCTTATGACCAAATGGTCTACTCTACCGCTGGCCCGGATGGGAAGGATCACAGTGGTCAAGATGTCCAGCCTTCCTAAGATACTATACTTATTTCTGGTGCTGTCCATCCCGGTTCTTGCTTACTTCCTCTGTCTTTTACAACAACGTACATCTACTTACCTTTAGAGCTCCATCCGCACTCGCATTCCTCACTCTACTCTCTATTCTCCCGAATTAGGAGGTGGTTTAGGTCTCCCTAATTACACTAAATACTACTCAGCTCAACTAGCCCAACTTCCCAAGTATCATGCTGTTTCTGAAATATCCCTCTGGGTGGCTCCAGAGTCTGTTGACTGTGATCCATTATCTATTGCCAATCTCCTCTGGCTGTGACCCTCCAACCGCTGTAACATATGTAACCCTATTACGCGCCACTCTCTTACCCTTTGGAACCACCTTAAGACTAGTCACGCCCTTCATTCACCCCATAACCCCCTACTTTCCTTTCTTAGCAACCCTTCTATCCTGCTAAATATGTACCCTGCTACCTTCCTAACTTTTCGAGGCTGTGCGGCCAAAGGTACTCATTTATATATCTGATGGACCTGCTCTGTAATTTTTAGCATGTTATCACCTGTTAACACGTTAACACCTCTCTCCCCTGACCTGCTAGTTGCACTTCTGAACCACAAACCACCTGAACTATTTCAGCGTCAATTCAAACTTCTCCTGCAGATCACAACAGCGGCTAAACAAGTCATAGGAAGGCTTTGAAAGCTTCCAACCTCTGTGTCCTCGCTGTCCAACACAAGGTGCCACAATCTATGATACATGCAAAAATAGAAGCGGTCATCACAGACAAAGTTCGAAGCCCTCTGGACCCCTTGGGTGATTCACTACATCCCACCAAATTTTAATGAGTCCTTACTCCTTCCATGACTTGCAACTCTTCCTAATCCCACTAGGGACATAATACAAACTTGCCTGCTCTGTTGGTTCCTGAGCACTCCCACTTCCCCCTTTTCCCCATCTGCCCTGTTCCCCCCCCTTTTTTTTTTTCTTTAACACCTCCCATCGTCTGTTCACATCCCCCCGATTCTTTCTTTCTTCTCCCTTTCCCTCACCACAGCACTTCCCCTCCTGGTCTTCCTTTTTTTTCCTCTGCTCCTCTTTTCTCTTTTTTCTTCTCTTTTTCTGACTTCTTTCCTCTTTCTGGTAGCTGTTTGGCAGTAGGGTTATGATACAGGCCATATAGGCAATGGCCCTCTTACAATTCCCCTACTATCTAGATATACTATTCTTTCTCCCCTCATTCTCCCTTCTCTCTTCTCTCTTTCTCCCCCCTCTCTCCCTCCCCTCTCTTCCCCCCCCCCTCTCCCCTCTCATCTCTTCCCCCCCCTCCCCTCTCATCTCTTTCCCCCCCTCTCCCCTCTTCCCCCTCTCTCCCCTCTCCTCCCTCTCTCCCCTCTCCTCTCTTCCCCCTCTCTCCCCTCTCCTCTCTTCCCCCTCTCTCCCCTCTCCTCTCTTCCCCCTCTCTCCCCTCTCTCCTCCCCCCCTCTCCCCTCCTCTCCCCTCTCCCCCCGTCTTCCCTCTCTCTCCCCCCCGTCGTTTTTCCCCCCTTCCCTTTCTCTCCCCTCGTCTTCCCCCCTTCCCTTTCTCTCCCCTCTCTCTCCCCTCTTTCTCCTCTTTCTCTCCCCTCTTTCTCCCCCCTCTCTCACATTTTCCTCTCCCCTCTCTCCCTCTTCTCCCCCCCTCTCTCCCTCTTCTCCCCCCCTCTCTCCCTCTTCTCCCCCCCTCGCTCTCTCTCTCCTCTCTCTCTTCTCTCCCCCTCGCTCTCTCTCTCCTCTCTCTCTTCTCTCCCCCTCTCTCTCCTCTCTCTTCTATTCTCTCTTCTCTTCCCCTCTCTCTCTTCTATTCTCTCTTCTCTCCCTTCTCTTTCATCTTTATCCCCTCTCTCCTCTCTTTCTCCCCTATCTCTCCTCTCTTTATCCCCTCTCTTCCCCCTCTTTCTCCCCTCTCCCCCCCTCTCCCCCCCCCCTCTCCTTGAGTGGGTAGATTTGGAATATTAAGGCTTCATTTTGATATGCCTTAGAAGGCAGTGTTCCTGGTAATTCCTGTTGTTTTTATATTTAGGCTTAAATAGAGCATTTATTTTAAACTATTTCTAGCCAACATAGGGAATGTTTAAAACCAAAATTTGTTTTGAGTCTGTGTCCCATTGGATAAATTTCCCTTCACACCCTGCACCACCTAATCGCTTAAATCCTCTTAGACAACTGTCATTGGATCAGATGCCCCCATGGTAAAGACTTTTGTCCTGGTTAAGAGAACAACTAGAAAAGATAAATCTCCCAAGAAGGGACACAGACAAAAAAAATCTAAAAGTAGTTCTAACTCTTCCCTGCTCTCTCCACAGCTAAAGTAAGAGGCACATTCCCACTTATACATGCGCATTGCTAACACACACAAGTGTGAATAGGCCCATGTAAACTATCCTGCATTGAGGTAAAGTAGTCACAAATTAAATCTAATTTCTAATTAAAATGCATTTTCATGCAGAAAAATTCTGTAGAAAATAGAAAAGTGCTAATAGGCTCCATAATCAGAGATGATAATTATGATAATGATTATTATTATTATTATTACCAGTAGAGAGGGGGAGATTGAAGATGTGAGTTAAAGTGTAGGGTAGAGAAAGAGGGTGATTATTGAATTTCAAAGGGAACAGGGGACAGATAGTTAGGTGGGCATTAGAAAGTACTTCCTGTATAGTAGCAGGGTTAGTATTGAGTGTGCAGATGGGGAGGGAGATATCTGTACAGTTGAGATCTCTTCATGAATTGTATCAATCTTATTTTTGAAGTGATTTGTGATCTTCTGGGCAGTGAGTGAATTAGTGGGAGTAGGCAGTGAAAGATGAAGTAGAGAGTTAAAGGTAGAAAAGAGTTGATGGGGACTGCATGAGAGGATGTTGATGAGAGTGATAACATAGGGGAAAATAATTGTTGGAGAGGATGCAGGGAATGCAGAGGTAGGAGAATGCAAGGTAAAGGGAGGTGCCGTCAGAGTAATTAGAAGTATGTGCCCATTGTATTAGGTCAAAAGCGGAGGTTAGGCTGAGAAGTTTAGAAGCTGCTGGAGTGGTAATATTAACAGGCATGTTGAAGTTACTGAGAATGATCATGAGAATTTCATAAGAGAGAAAGTAGGGTAGCCAGGCAGAGTAGTCATTAACCTCCCAAGCGGTCTGATTATGTCCATATTTCTGTGCTCAAAGCGGTACATTTTTTTGCAGGAAAATATGTATTTTTTTTATTGTAGGCCTGTAATTTTTAGTAATAACTCACTGAAATCTGTCCGAACAAGAGTCTAGTAAACATCCTGGGTATGTTAAAATTTGAAACACAAAATCATAAATTATAATTTAATAAATACTCATAAAAATAATATAATTATAAATTTAATTAAATAATATAATCAAACCAAAACCACTGTATGTATGTGAGTTAGTGAGCGCACTCTAAAGAGCGCACTGTTGCACTAAAAAGGAACCACAAAACCTTTCTGTATAGAATCAATGAAATGGGGAGTGCAGCGCTACAAAAAGTAATGAACAGGCTGAATCTATCTTCAGCAGTATCCTGATGTGAAGATATAGATAGATTGCCTACTCACCAGAAGCGCAATCTTAGTGCGCATATCAAGATCTCATGTAGCCAGGGGTCCTAGGTAGGTGCTGCCTGGTAATGCGATCCTCTGGTGGTCACTCAGCTCAGTGGCGTGTGATAAGGATACCAGTCTGGTCATACGCACTTACTCCTCAAGTCTGCACAGATACCTGGAATACTGGGGCTGAGGTGTGGAAGCTTTTTTCTGTTCCATTTGCCCTGACCTTTCTCCAACGAAATCATAAATTATAATTTAATAAATACTCATAAAAATAATAATATAATTATAAATTTAATTAAATAATATAATCAAACCAAAACCACTGTATGTATGCGAGTTAGTGAGCGCACTCTAAAGAGCGGCTGTTGTACTAAAAAGGAACCACAAAACCTTTCTGTATAGAATCAATGAAATGGGGAGTGCAGCGCTACAAAAAGTAATGAACAGGCTGAAAATAATAATAAATTTAATGAAATAATATAATCAAACCAAAACCACTGAAGTTTGCACATCACTGAGCAAAGTCGCAAAATCGTTTTCAGTGTCTGATGACGAATTTCCCCACGAATCATTATCACTCAATTCTGCAAGTGGTTCTAATTTACTATCGCTGTTCTCTAGCTGGTCTAAAACCGCTTTTGACCTAAAGGGACGCTTTTTGGACACCATGGACTTTTCTCAGTTTCCAGGCAGAAAGAACAGTAAAAATGCAGGCAGGGCACAGGACAAAGCACTAGGGACAAAATGTATGTGAAATGCTTTGATATAGTAATGTTTTACTATGTGATTTTAGTGAATTTAGTGAATGTCACTTACAACTTTCAAATTTCCCGTCAGTTCCGTCCCCATACGTCCTGACGTAGCAGGGAACGGAACCCAGAAGACAGATGCCGGCATCAGCCGGAGGACATTTCCAGGAACACTGCAGGAGGGACATCGCGGGAGCACAGGACAAGGTAAGTGAAGAAGAGATCCCGGAGCAGCGCTGCAAGGTATTCCCGAGTGTATCTCAGGGTTACCGCTTGTGGTGCTGAAACTCAGGAATACCGCCAGGGAGGTTAAGGAAGCTTGATTCTGGTCCAGGAGGCCAGTAGATCACAGCAGTTCTCAAAAAACTGGAGAGAATAGAAAAATACAGTGAGCCTAAAATGAGGAGAGGTACAAAGAGTTAGGTGAGTGAAGAACATGAGAAGTGCAATGTGGGGATAAAAGGATTCCAACTTTACCTCCCTTCCATCCACTTGGTCTGGGAGAATGGGTCCAGAGGAGGCAACCGTGGAAGAGGGCAGCAGGAGAGGCAGAGTCAGGTTCTTGAAGCCAGGTTTCAGCAATAGTAAGTAGGATAAAGGAGTTAGTGATAAAAAGGTCAGAGGTGAGTTTGTTACAGATAGATTGAGCATTCCAAAGGGCACAGGAGAAAGGAAAGTTGGTATTATGAAAAAGAGTAATTGTATGGATTGTAGTTGCTGTTGGGAATGGGGTACCAGATGTGTTGGTCAAAGTTAAATGGTGGAGACCCAGAATTTGGGGATATAGAAGTTAGGAGTGTGATGAGAGTGAGATTTATATGGAGGGACATGCTCCAGTGTCCTGGAGACTTTGTTAGCATACGGGTTCAGAGTTATCAGGAGTTTGTGAGAGCAATAATAACGAGTGGACCAAGTGAGGGTGACACAAAATAAAAGCTGTGGGGTGGAGAAGGGAGTGAGGGAAAGAAAGTTAAGGGAGAGAGGACACAACTGTAAGAAACAAAGGTGGAGAGATTAAGAAGCAGACTGGATAAGAGATGAAAGAGCTGGATGAGAAAACATGTTACCTGCAGTCTGTTTAGTGTATTGCAAAGTAGTTTTCTGTGGATTCTTCTGTTTGTGCATTAGCTGAAGTGCAGAGCAGAAATGCAGTACTTAATCCAAGATTAATACTTTATCCAAGATAACTGTTGCCAGTGCCAACCCTGCCTGTGCAACCCCCCTAAAGATGGTCTGAATTTATACTGATATGGGTGGGGGTAGTACCTGTCATTGATTGAGATGTCAAGAGAAACATGGCTAGCAGAGCAAATTTTTCACACCAAAGACAAGACTATAAGAGTGCAGGAGCACAGAGTTATAAAGATTAAGATATAAGTCATAATTTAGGTGAGCCAATACAAGAACAAAATAAACATTGCAATACCATGGACAGGGTTACAAGGTGTTGAAAGCAGCATAGGTTACCATGGAGCACTTTGATAGTAATGAGTGAAATCCAGTTATAATTGGACATTGAACACTGCATAGGTTACCATGAAGCACATTGATGGAAATGAGTCAAACTTAGCTAGAGGTTTAGGTTGACATCAGCATAGGTTACTATAGCACACTTTGATAGTAACCAGTCAAATTCACTTTAAGTTTACTGTTAAGGGCCTTTTAAACCTTTGTGTTTTAACACATATGCAGAGGTTTGCAATTGTTTTCACATTCACATATATGCAGTGGATTGACATACATCAGAATAAAAAGGTCATGTCTGTTTTTTTCATCAGTCAACACACATGTACATTGTAAGGTTTTTTTTTCCCATTTCCAATTTTTATTAGTTTACCATCCGACAAAAATGTAGCATAACTGTAAATTCTAATGCAACAGGAATCTCAGTTTGGGACGCAGTGCAAGCATAGTGTTTGGTCCTAAGAGCTATGATTTTAATATGTCACAGGCCAAGCCTGAGATGGGACATACCCAGATAGTCCAACTGCAGTATTGAAAGACTTTACAGAATCGGATTGCATCTCAGCAAGACTCCATGCACACTGGGTGTTTTAATAACGCTGGTAATGTTAGCTGTGTAAAGTCACGTTAAAAAATATGAGTTTTTTAGCATTTTTGCATTAGCGTTTAGCCGCTTTTTTTTACCAAAAAAATATTTTTCTTGCTAAAAAAAAGTTCAAAAATGCTGGTTTGCCGCGATTTATCATGTTTTGCCATGTTTTTCAGCGTTAGAGCATTTTTGCATCTAAAAAACTCTAGAAACCCACTAGTTCTGGGGGGTTTTTGCAGCCAAAAAACGCCCCTGCCAGAAAACATTGATTACAGTCTATGTGTGCATGGACACATAGGATAACATGCTGGGGAGTTTACTGGCTAAACAAAAAAAACATCAAAAGCCAAAAACAGCAGCTGTAAAAACATCCAGTGTGCATGAGGACAAAATGTGGTGGCATTATTACCTTCAAACTATATCTTAAGATGACATTTTAGCTGTAGGAGTGAAGGGTAGAGATAGAAGAAAGGAAGGGTAAAGATGAGAAGGAAAGAAACAGAGAAAATTAAATAAACAAGAGGGGGGGATTTTGCCCCAGTATAGCCCCACAAATTGAATGTTTCAACAGATATGAAATATTTCATTGATTGAAGCAGGCCTCCAAATAAGAGTACGTGTCCAGTGTCTTCCAATTGCTTGTGATGCCTTATGGTGAAGGCAAGGAGCCCAAATCTTGTTACATTTTGGAATGGTATTCCTCAGTTGAGCTGTAAGGCTTTCCATTTTGTAGACAAATTTCACTGTGTTGAGGAAATCCATATGGTCAGGGAAGTGAGGTATTTTCCAATAATGTGAGATTTCACAACTGGCTGCCATAAGGACATTTCATTCAATAACCGTGTACGTGATCCATCACCAGAGAATAGTTCACCCAGCACACAAATATTAGGATCTAGAGAATCTGAAAGTGTGACATCTCCTATTTTGGAAGCAGTACCATGTTCCAATTGTCTTGGGTTACGGAACAATACAAAAAGATGTGGCTCAGCAACCCATTTTGATCACAGACTCTCCAACATTACAAGGACATGTCAGGATAGACATGATGAAGCTTAACAGGGGTCATATGCCATTTTACCATAGTTTTCACTTTTTCCTGCCCACCAATGTAGTTTATTGTGGTCTTCTAGGTCTCCTTCACCTACTCTACTTGTACTGAACACAATTCAGTTTTTGCTACTTCCATTTGTACTCTAACAAGGCAGAACATTTACTCATTCAATTTATGCCGAACGAGCTTGGGGTGATCTCTTGGACAAAGAGATTAATTGGTGCAGGTTAGCAGCAAGCAAATTGGGAACCCCAGAGACCCCCTTTGGAGACATGAGTTTGAAGGATATTGTGACCTATCCTAGGTCTCTATTATGGTGCCAAATTAAATTTTTATATCACTTGTTGCAATTAATGCAGGTCAGAAGAGCAAACTCTGACTGGAAGAGTAGGGGAAAGATATAACAATGTCAGCAGTATATTTATTTTAAAATAGATAATCTTTCTGATCCAGTAAATAGCATAGGAGTCCCGTTTCAAAAATTGTGCTGGATTGTTACAAACGAAAGAGAGAAGTTATGTTCATATAAAGTACGATAAGAAGACATGATAAAACTCCCCAGATATTTTTTAGAGTCTCCTTGCCACCTGTAGGGGAAGTTGGATTTTAGTTGGTGGAGTTGAGAACCTACCACATGTGGGTAGGGCTTCGGAACTGTATAACCTGAAAGAAGGCTATATAAATGCAATGCTTGGTGTAGATTAGGGAGGGAAATATGACATAACAGTATGTGGTCTGCAATAAGGGAACTTTTATATAGAGAATCTTTAATAGTAATACCATGAATATTAGCGAGGCACTTTATGGGAGCAAGGGGTTTACTAGATTGGACCAGTAATAAGGTGAAAGAGGTCAACCCTGACAGGTACCATTATAAATGTTGAAAGGTCTGTTTATACCATATGAGATCCAGAAGGGGAGGCAAATTGTTTATGGTACACATAAGTGAATTCATCTGAGAGTAGAGAGGGGATGCAAACAGGGGAATTAGACTAGATTATAAAGAAACTGATAGTACCCTCTAAACAGGGTTGACATTTCCCTGGGGCCCTAAGTAACATGCCCTTGAAATTTTCCTAATAGCGTAAATGGTATTTTGAGCTCTTAGGTCCCTAAGTTTCTGTGCTAAGATGGTGTAGGTCTTTGTTATCTCTTTCATAGAAAAGTTGTCTCGTATGAAGAATAGAAGTGTTCATTTGCTCAAAATGCAGTAGTAATAGTTGCTTACGAATCGGGAGGATCTGGATTTTGACAGTGGGGGATAAGGAGGTTTTGTACTACCTGTCCAATTGTAATAGCCATTGTAGGATTTTTCCAGTAAGACACAATAGATATACACTTACCTCAAATGGTAGCCTTGTGGAAAAGATGTCAACGGAATACTCATTTTGGGAAAGAAAGAGTCTCATTTAGAAAGAGAAAATCATTAAATCTCCATGAAGAATTATGAGGTGAGACTGTTCCATTTGAAAGCAAACCAGAGAGGGGCATGATCTGACCATGTAACCGCCTCTTCACCAGCATCTCATAATAAGGACATCATAGGTGGCAAGGTAAACAAATAATCAAGTCTAAAGAGTTATTGGCAGGTGAGTAGAATGAATAATCAGATTCAGTGGGATGGGAGCTCTCTGGGAATCTTTTTAATGGTAATGTTTCAGATTTTTGAATTTCTTATGAGGGTTTTCCTAGTTGGGACTAGGACGTAGGGGTCATAAGAGATTTCCTGCCTCTAATGGTAGAAAATAGGAGTCCACGCCAATCAATACATTAGTAGTGTGAAGGAAATCTATATATTGAAAACATTTTCTAGAAAGGAACGTTGGTGTATATTGAGTGCATATAGGCTGGAGATCATCAAGTGTTTGCCCAGCAGGTTACCCTTCAAGACTATACAGTATATCTACATTAGCAATCCAGGTTCAGAAAGGACACTTGTAACAGGCAATTTTTATAAATCACAAAAGCGACCCCAGCTGTTTTAGATGGGCCACAATCTAGATAAGATGTGGGATAAAGAGAAGACTGATAATTGCAGACCTTTATTTGATCAAAGTTAAGTCAGTGAAAAAAGTGTTTTGCTCCTTTAAGGATATGGGACGTTTCAGACCCTTTCACACTGATAGTACCTTTACAATAATAGGGGTTTGCAAATGGCCCTTTAATAAATATAAGATTGAAGGATAATTACTGGCATTTCAAGACTACAAAATATGCAATATGAAATGCAAGAGCATGATCAGGGCAGCTAGAAAAGATTATGAGAGGCACATTGCTGAAGAGAGTACACAAACAAAAATCCCTCCAATTTTTTCAAATATATTAATAGTGAAAAGACTAGATCAGAACATATTGGCCCCATAAAAGATGATTGGGGGGGGGGGGGAGTTGATCACAAGTGACAGGGAGAAGGCAACTGTATTAAATACATTCTTCTCAGTGTAAGGAAAAGGAGAGTTATAACTACTTGCCACTTGAGCACATGCAGGCACAATCACGTACATGTACATGATTGTTCCTGCTCTGGTTTAGGAGCACACTGCGCTCCCCCCACCCCCGCCCCTGCCCCCGCGAATCCTGTGGATTGCAGCTCCTGGTACCAAGCTGATATAAATGAATCTAATTCATAACAGCTCTGTCTATACCAGTGAGCTGTGATTGGCCCACAGCTATCACATGGTACCTAGGCCAATCACATCACCCTGCACCATGTGATTAGCTGTAGCAAATCACAGTTCACTAGTGATGAGACTTTTTAAAAAACAGTGTTTGGAGACAGGTGGTCTGACAGAGATGTTGGCACTCTTTGGGAACTATGTTGCTTTGACCGGTTATTGGCGTGTGAAGATGGGTGAGAGGAAGGAGGGTTCTCCAAGGTGTTTATCAGGGCCTGGTAATGCTGGATCTGAAATAGCATGGTGCATACCCTCCTTTTACTCCAGTCTGTATGAAAGGGTATCCCCAGTTATAAGGAATTTTCTTGTTTTGTAGGAGAGAGGTAAACGGATGATGCTGCCACCTCTTCTGTAATGTTATAGGGACAAGGTCTTTTAAGGACTATAGCAAATGACTCTTGAAGGAATATGTTGATGTATTTTGGGTACTTCAAATGATGTTCTGCTTCACCTCATAGCAGTGGAAGGATAGCATAATGTCTCTGAGTTAGGCTGGAACTGCAGGTCTAGGACCCTTGGCTCTGTGGACTCGTTCTAAGAGCTATAGCTCATCAGATGTCACAGGAAAGAGCTTCTTAAAAAGATCCATTAATATAACCTAATGCCATTGTATAAATCTGAGCTGGGACCCCGCATAGTTGTAAATTTTGACAGCAATGAATCTATGATCACTACATACACTTTCATCTTATAATATCACCATGTGAAGCTAGATGCAGTTTAGCTTGTGTTTTTCTGTTTTGTCTGTTTTTAAAATACATAAAATTCAATTTTTTCTATCCAATGCAATGTACTATGCTTTTAAAGGCAAACTAATTAATTGCATTACTATGCATGCTGCAGCTTGTGCACATATTATGAACAAGCCTTTTTAAACCATTTTTCTTTTGTTCATTGGATCTTAAGTCTGTGTTTGGATCCAAATGGATTAGCCTTTTTTAAGTTTTGTCATTTTAAAAGCAATATAATTGAAAATACTTACACATTTTAAAAAACTAAAATATTTAAAGGTTGAGTATGACAACACTTCCAACTTCTGCTTGTCATTCTGACAAACAAAAAGGACATTAAAGTTTATTTTTTTGTACTTGGTGGTCTATAGGTTTTCTCATTCACCTTCCAGCTTGATTTAAATTTGCAATAGTTGTTATAAAAGCCTTGCTGTGTGGAGGTGTACAAGAACCATGGGCAGGAAGAGAACGTATTGATGTGTTTTGTCAGAACAAAAACATTCAGCCCTTCTCTTGTTGTAGGTCTCTAATCTTCCAGTGGAATGCTGAGTAACATTGATTTGGGTCTGTGTTTGAACAGTAAAGAACAGTAAAGAAAACCATTACCAGCAGAGCGGGGGAGGTTCTGGTTTAGTCTCTTATTTAGTCTCTTATTTACATCGTTAGTATATCTATTGTATCTTGAACAAACAAATATAAGTTTTGATGAAAAAAAAAAAAAAAGTAAATTTGTGTGATTAGGAAAAATCAAAGCTTACTGTACAGTATATATGGGACTGGCATTTGCCTTGGTGTGACATATGGATAATATTCAAGCAGATGTACAACAGAGTACAAGGAAAGTATTTGTGTTGACCATAGCAAGTAGTCAGTGTCCTACGTTCATCTCCTGAACCCTCCTTGAGAAAATAACAACCGTAAATTGTTGTTGAATTAGAGTTCAGTGAAGGGCAACAAAATGTATAAAGTGGGTGGAGGACCTCAACTATGAAGATAGATTACAGTTATGCACTCTGGATAAGAGGCAGGACATGATTACAATGTGCATTAAAGGGAGATGTTATTTTAACTATAATTATACTCTTTTTTTTTTTTTTTTTTTTTTTTTTGTACAAAAAAGACTCTGTACCCTGGATCTCAAAAATTATACTTTCTGCAAATAAGGTATGGCATGCATTCCCCTATTCAGTTCCATTTCCAGCAGAGTGTGATATTTGGATTTTATTTTTATTACTGATTTATATGCAATCAATAGTATTGTGTTTTTATATGTTCACTATTTTAAAGGATGCCCTCCACTTAACCTGACCATATACTGTATATATACTCCTAGATTGTAAGCTCCAAGGAGCAGGGCCCTCGAACCCCTCATGTATCACATTGTATTGTTATTGTACTGTCTCATGTATTGTCTCCCATTGTAATGTACAGCGCTGAGCGAACTGTTGGCGCTATATAAGTACTGTATAATCATAATAATACTAATATATATATATATATATATATATATATATATATACAGTTGTGTTCAAAATAATAGCAGTCAGACATCACTAACCTGATCAGTCACTGTTTTTGGTAGAAATGATATTTCTACATGGCAAATAATTTACTAGCAAGTGTAGTAGAGTATTGGAAATCCAACAGACCCAACAGTCATGACATTCATGCTGCTGATTCTGTGTAATTGAATCACTAATTGAAAGGGGCATGTTCAAAATAATAGCAGTGTGGAGTTCTATTAGTGAGGTCATTCATTCTTTGAAAAACAGGTGGCAATTATTGCCCTTATTTAAGGAAGGAAGGCAGCAAATGTTGTGCATGCTGGTTACAGTGCATTTCTCTCTGAAATTCTGAGGAAAATGGGTCGTTCCAGTTGTTCAGAAGAACAGTGTACCTTGATTAAAAAGTTGGTTGGAGAGGGGAAAACATATAAAGAAGTGCAGAAAATAATAGGCTGCTCAGCTAAAATGTTCGCAAATGCTTTAAAATGGCAACCAAAACCTGAAAGACGTGGAAGAAAGCGAAAAATTACCATTTGAATGGATAGAAGAATAGCCAAAATGGCAAGGACTCAGCCAACAATCAGCTCCAGGAAGATCAAAGAAGGTCTAAAGTTCCCTGTGAGTACTGTTACAATTAGAAGACGCCTATGTGAAGCCAAGCTATCTGCAAGAAGCCCCCGCAAAGTCCGACTGTTGAAAAAAAGACATGTGCTGAAGAGGTTACAATTTGCCAAAGAGCACATTGACTGGCCTAAAGAGAAATGGCGCAACATTTTGTGGACTGATGAAAGTAAGATTGTTCTTTTTGGGTCTAGTGGCCGGAGACAGTTTGTCAGACGACCCCCAAACACTGAATTCAAGCCACAGTACACTCTGAAGACAGGGAAGCATGGTTGCGCAAGCATCATGATATGGGGATGTTTCTCATACTACGGTGTTGGGCCTATTTATCGCATACCAGGGATCATGGATCAGTTTGAATACATCAGAATACTTGAAGAGGTCATGCTGCCTTATGCTGAAGAGGAAATGCCCTTGAAATGGGTGTTCCAACAAGACAACGACCCCAAACACACCAGTAAACGTGCAACATCTTGGTTCCAGACCAACAAGATTGACGTTATGGAGTGGCCAGCCCAATCCCCGGATCTTAATCCAATAGAAAACTTGTGGAGTGACATCAAAAATACAGTTTCTGAGGCAAAACCAAGAAATAGAGAAGAACTGTGGAATGTAGTCCAATCATCCTGGGCTGGAATACCTGTTCACAGGTGCCAGAAGTTGGTTGACTCCATGCAACACAGATGTACAGCAGTTCTCAGAAACAGTGCTTATACAACGAAATATTAATTAAGTGATTCAAAGGAAAGCAAAATCTTCAAACATTTTTCAGTTTATATAGTGAATGTTTGAGTTTGTAAAGAAGAATACAAACACTGCTATTTTTTTGAACAGTCTAATATTCATTTTTCTTCAATTGTTTTAGAGGAACAACACAAGTTTGATCTATTTTTCTTCATGTTTTGATTTGGAATAGAATGTGTAGTGTTCCGAATGCATTTGTGTGTATGGAAATAAAAGCTATTAGAAGGATTTTGAGCTTTATTCACTTTTTTCAACACACTGCTATTATTTTGAACACAACTGTATATATAACCTCCACTTCCTATATAGGTCTTTACTAGAGATGAGCGAATTATTCAAAAATTCGATTCGGCTGATTCGCCGAATTTGCGGAATAAATTTGATTCGATGCGAATTTATTCGCTGCGAATTTAACTTATTAAAAGGGTTTCTAGGCTTCAGAGAGCCTTTATATTAGTGCAGAACACTGTACCTTTAATTTAAATGCCCTTGGAGTCTGCTGGGGAAGAGAAATAATACTGTCAGTCAGTATGACATGCAGATGAGTGCCGTCGATCTTAGAATCACCGCACACTTCACTCATTTGGGCAGTCACGGGGCCAAAACCAGAGTGTGGAGCCACAGTGTGGCGGTGGAGGCAGCAGCAATGGGAGGCCATACAGCACCCTATGACAAAATGGAACCCACCAGCAGTGTGAGGAGACCTGAAAGTGGCACATGGCAGAGTGTGGCGATGGAGACAGCAGCAATGGGAGGCCGTACAGGGACCCATGACACACTCTGGACCTGGCAGCAGCATGAGGAGGCGGTACAGGGGCCCATGGCAGAGTGGCGAAGCGTAAGCAGCTTAAATTGAAGGCCATACAGAGGCCTATGTTAAAAAGTCCCCCCAGCAGCAGTGTGGGGAGACAACTATCAAGAGTCCAATGGCAGAGTGGCGGAGCAGAAGCAGCTTCAATTGAAGGCCATACACAGGCCTAGGTTAAAAAGTCCCCCCAGCAGCAGTGTGGGGAGACGACTATCAAGAGTCCAATGGCATGAGGATGAAGAAGAAGAAGAAGAGGATGAGGATGAAGAAGAGGATGAGGATGAAGAAGAAGAAGAGGATGATGGTGAGGAAGAAGAAGAAGAAGAAGAAGAGGAGGATGAGGATGAAGAAGAGGATGAGGATGAAGAAGAAGAGAATGAGGATGAAGAAGAAGAAGAGGATGAAGAAGAAGAAGAGGATGAGGAAGGAGAAGAAGAGGATGAGGATGAAGAAGAAGAAGAGGATGAGGATGAAGAAGAGGATGAGGATGAAGAAGAGGATGAGGATGAAGAAGAGGATGAGGATGAAGAAGAGGATGAGGATGAAGAAGAGGATGATGGTGAGGAGGATGAAGAAGATGAGGATGAAGAAGAGGATGAGGATGAAGAAGAAGAAGAGGATGAGGATGAAGAAGAAGATGAAGAAGAAGAAGAAGAAGAAGAAGAAGAGGATGAAGAAGAAGAAGAGGATGAGGAAGAAGAAGAAGAGGATGAGGAAGAAGAAGAAGAAGAGGATGAGGAAGAAGAAGAAGAAGAGGATGAGGAAGAAGAAGAAGAAGAGGATGAGGAAGAAGAAGAAGAAGAGGATGAGGAAGAAGAAGAAGAAGAGGATGAGAAAGAAGAAGAGGATGAGGAAGAAGAAGAAGAAGAGGATGAGGAAGAGGAAGAAGAAGAGGAAGAAGAAGAGGAAGAGGAAGAAGAAGAGGATGAGGATGAGGAAGAGGAAGAAGAAGAGGATGAGGAAGAAGAAGAGGATGAGGGTGAGGAAGAAGAAGAGGATGAGGGTGATGAAGAAGAAGAGGATGAGGGTGATGAAGAGGATGATGGTGAGGATGAAGAAGAAGAGGATGAGGATGAAGAAGAAGAAGATGGTGAGGAAGAAGAAGAGGATGATGAAGAAGAAGAAGAAGAAGAAGAGGATGAGGATGATGAAGAAGAAGAAGAAGAGGATGAAGAAGAAGAAGAGGATGAGGATGAAGAAGAAGAAGAAGAGGATGAAGAAGAAGAAGTAGGATGAAAATAAGAAGAATTCCAGTCCAGCAAAAAGTGTATCTGCAGAGAGCTCCGCTATTTCTGACAGTTCTCTGACAGTTCCTTCACATTTACAGCGGTTGAAACATTGTATCTATTTGTTTCTGAATAAAAACATCTGTATCCTAAATGGAAACAAATAGATACAATGTTTCAACCGCTGTAAATGTGAAGGAACTGTCAGAGAACTGTCAGAAATAGCGGAGCTCTCTGCAGGGACACTTTTTGCCGGCTGTAGAAGGGATGAAAATCGGCCGATCGGGGAAAATTCGATTCGTGCATCCGAAGTTTGCTAATTTTCGGATTCGGCGCGAATCGAATTTTTCCTAATATTCAAAACGAATTCCACTTCGCCAAGTTCGATTCGCTCATCTCTAGTCTTTACTATTGAGGTTTGTAACTAGGATCACAAAAAAATTATATATAACATCCTTATCTTTCCCTTGTACCAAGGATAATTGGATGATCCTTCCCTAATTATATATTTGTCCATCCCCATATGAATCCTTTTACAATTCAATCCTTTCTATCTATGCGGATAATAGAGCTAATATTACTCTAAGCCAAATATACTAGGACCCTCAAACTGTCTCAAAGAGCACCCTTTAAAATAGTAGCCACATAAAAAACACCACACTATTGAATATATTGCATATAAATAAAAACAATAAAAATAAATGATCAAACCCTGATGGGAACAAACATGCATAGGGGAATGCCTACCATGCCTTATATGCAGAAAGTATGGTGTTTACAATATACAGTTATATTCAAGGTGACTCCAGTATATGTAATAAACTAATATCAAAACCAAAAAAAGTGCTTATCTCCACTGAATGTGCCCTCACAAATTTGATAGGATGTGGATGAAAACAATAAAATAGAATGATTAATATATGCCGTAATCTCTAAATAAAGCAGAACACATGCATAAACATTGTATGATAAAGAACTTCTTTTCCATGTGCCCACAAAACATCTGCAATGCAGGTGATCCAATAATCCTTCACCACGTGTATTGAGGTTGGCAATTTACCAGATGCCCATCATAACCAGCGTGTTCAATATCCTCATAACATTATCATATTGAAGGGGAATGGAAAAAACAGCAGAGACTCTTACAATATTCTGATGAGAGAGAGGGGTATCAGCCCCATATGTGCTCAGAAAAGAAGAAAAAAAGATTGCTGCCATAGTGTGATATGCTTAATGTAATCAATAAAAGTACATAAAAGTATTGCACTTACATGGTATTGTGCCCCCCTGGCACCAAAATCAGACACAGATCAAATTACAGACACTGCGCCACACCATTTGCTGTATTACAAGCCAGCATGCATTCCACGAGTTGGATCCAATCACTGGAAGTGCCGTGTAGAAGGGGCCGGAAATGACGACAGTGGCAGGTCACAATGCATTTTGTGGAATTGTGTCATCAGGAAGCAGAGATTGTGAGGGCACATTCATTGGAGATGAGCGCTTTTTTGTTTTTGATATTGATTTAAGGTGGATAACACTTTGAAGAGCTGCTGTCTCCTTTTGTTTATATTCTTTTTGGTTGGGGTTGATGCCCCTATTTTTTTTTATATGTAATAAACTGTTTACTCTAAGGTCCCTGAATAGGACACACGACTGCAATTTTAGCTTTACCAGGAAGGAGGTTTAAAGTGGTAGTAAACCCTTCCATATACCTAGTGAAGTGACTGGCTTCAAGTAATACACACAGATGAAACAAATCTTCCTACATAATTTGTGTGTATTTATCTGCAGCATTCTTTCCTCTACAGCTGTTCAAAGTCCTGAATTTACACAGCATTTCTAAGCTTCAGAAGGCAGGGGCTGGGAAGCTAAAGTTACACTCTGCAGAGCTCAGTGAGGAGAGCTCTGAGAGCTGATTGGAGGAAAGAAATGACACTTTGTGCTCTGAATTGAGATAAGTGCATCCTATAGAGGGATATGCTTTGTTCATATTTCATATCTAAACTTTCCAACCAATTAAACCTTGGTTTGTAGAAAGGGTACTTTATATGGTATTAGAGCAGTAAAAATGTGGTACTCCTTCCCCAGGAAGTGGCACTAGCTGAGTGTTTGTCATCTATTGGCTTCTGATTACATGGAGTACATCAAATATAACAGTCACTACTTACATGTGCAGCTAAGCTGGCCATACACTAGAACTTTGAAAAAGTGTTTTTGGAATAATCATTTGATTGTATAATGGTTAGTGGTGTCAAATCAATGATTATTTTTGACCATAGTGATGAGAAGATTCGAAGAAGCAGGATGGATTTTTCTCATACTAATGAGATTCTGTGTTCAGGAAAATATGTATTTCTTGTAGTATGCATATGCTAGGCATAAAATATATTTAATAACATTTGTAATTCCATTCAATTAGCAGGTCTGGACAGAGTTCAAAGGATTTTCAAACAAAATTAGTTGCCTCAGTGATGTCAAATGCTTTTTTTAAATGATTTTTCAGAATTTCTGTATCAATGTTTAAATCAAATTCTACTGGTGTATGGCCAACTTTAATTTGCAGTGATCGATATAATGGCACACATCAAGCTTCCCAATGTACACTTTACTATATGTGACAAGGCTTCCTCTGATTGGCTCGGGTAGAAATCATGAATTCACATGTCTGTCTCTCCACCTCATACATTCAGAGGAAGCCTTGTATTCCTTGATAAAAATACAAAGCTTCTCCTGAATGGCAGAGAAGCACTTAGACCAACACTCTTGAGGAAGTCACCCATATGGTTGCCGAAACGCAGGTCCGCTTACAGTATGTAGCTAATGATACTGCAGTATATTACACACAGTGGCTGCAATGCTTAGTCATCAAAAAGTTGATTGAGCCAGCCTGGCCCAAACAAACTATTTAAATTGCATTGAAACCTGGAATTTTACTTTTTTTTTGTTTATTTTTGGGTTTAATACTGATTTAAATTTGAAACACTGTATAATTTTTTTATTTATATCACAATTCAGCATTTGGTTATTTTCAGTTCTGAAACAGTTATGAATTCTAAATATGTTTAATGGCGTTGTTCCTAATAAATACACATATTGAAGGAAAATTTAATTTTCTACAATTATCTGGCTTCTAGATACATTAGAAAGTAGGTATTTGTTTCTGAATGACCTGTCTAAAGACTGCTGTTAGTCTACTGTCAGACTTTATATTATTAAAAGTATCTGCTATATCTGATATAAAATATACTTGTATTTACTGTATATTTGTAAATGTAACTATTATTTTTTTTGTGGGCCTATACTCTGATTTCTCTTCTAATTAATGTAATATTTGGATTTGCTAATGTTAGCACTGATAATGAGGAACAAAAAAAATCAGTCCAGGAGAGAAAAGACAGGCTGTGCCATCCAATTTCATTTGTATTCCTATAAACAGGTGGTTGGCATCTGTGATTTTTGATTCCAGGTCTGGTGCCAGGAAGTATTTAGCACTGAAGTGCAGCCGGTGGGTACTATGTGGAGGCAAGGACTCCTGGCACAGATCAGTGCATCAGCAGGGTTCTTGGTACGGAGTATTAAAAGACAAACACAGACACAAAGAAAGACTTTGGACTGTGTCAGATTGAGGTATGCAGGGCCTGGTGTTGAAGCTGTTTTAAGACTTCTTAGTCAAATAGAGTCAAAAACACAGATTATATCTCAATAGAGAACACACCAGAGTCTACATTTGTAAAATATTTGTTGCATAGTTAAATCAGTTAAGTAAATAAATAAAAGTATCTTTGCTTTGTCTTGGTCATGTTGTATTGACCATTGGGGTCATATCTCATTAGTAGGTTCAATAGTCATTCCCACATAGATTGAGACTGTACAATTTGGAACCCCACAGCCAAGTGAACTATTTTGCGAAAGTGCTTCAGTGAGAGCTGGGGGAAGAGTAGACAGCAGTAACAGTCATTGCTCTCTGCTCAGAGCGGCTGTGAGAACTGAGTTCTCGCCCTTAGAGCCGGTAGGGTACAGATGCAGCATCGGTCCGTGGTAAGTATGGTTTGAAAAAAAGAGGAAACCCCATTTTTCTCTCTTTTTTTTTATTGGTTTTTATTCATTTTTCAAGTAAAAAAATATAAAAGAACAGACAAACATAAACAAATAAGGCTCAAACCAGTATGTCGAAGAATAGAGGTACAAAGTGACAATCGCCCCCAGGGGTCCTGGGGATCAAGTATATTCAGACAAGCTAAAAGGTAGGGTAACTCCCAGGCAGGTCATTAGATGGACTACATGTAATCAAATATCCTCCGTATAGGAGTATGTAGAGAGAGTTAAGTGAGTGAGGGAGGATAGGAAGAATAAGTAGCTAGGTAGCATATAATCAACATAGTGTTACCATAACCCCAAGTTCCCTCCAGAACGACCACCATAATAGTTTTCCTTTAATTTTAAAAGATTTAATTTCTCTTCCTTCTATCTACTGGGCAGAAGATGAAGTTAAATCTCCCCAACAGGGCACAGTTGGAAAAAAACTTGATATTATAAAATTAAAGATACTCTCACACTACCTACTCTGTGTCTACCCTGGTAAAGAAAATTCCTAATGTGCAATCAAATAAGTTGCTGCAAGCATCTACTTTTGTTCCCGCTAAAACTGCTAAATTACTATAATAAAGATTGCCGCGCTACTTCATGGGCATACATGGGCATTAAATCTCAGTTTTACCATAACACCCATTTTTTTGGTATAGGTATTATGGTAAAACTGATATTTAATCCATGTGTATGGGTGATATGAAGTAGCTTGGCATCCTTTATTATAATAAAAATGTTGACACAGTTTTAGCTATTCCCTATTACATCCAATATAGAACAATAATACTGCTCTAGATATGTTTTTATTAATTCGCTCATGTGCTAAATACTGCAAAAAATATGAACTTCAAGGCCCTAATATTACATGGCCGTAGAAACTGGATGTCATGTCCAAAATTTTTTTTCACCTGTATGATTTGTAAACTTCTTTATGTCAAATACATCATTATTCAAGTTTTCAAGGCAGAAGTGTAACAGAATAAGGTATTGAAATGGAAAATGGAAAGGAGTTAAGAAGGGAGTGCATCATATAGGGGAGGATTTGGCGAAGAGGAGAAAAAGAGATGCAACATATATTATAGTAGAATAAATTACAGTGTGTAAAAAACAATGTACAAGCATACAAACATTATCCATGGTCTAGTTACAGCATGAGTCTGCTTCTATGGTCTGTTTGCCAGAGTTAGTGGATAGGGTATGAGCATTATGAAATCAGAGGACAGCACTTTTGACAGTATTTGTAAGGCGTTAAAGGGTAAGTTCACATTTTCGGGCAGAATTTCACTTTTCATAATAAATAGAAACGTTTTCCAATGCCATTTCTGGCCAAGACATCCCAATGTGCTTTTCTCTCACTTACCTTATCCACAGGAGGTTTGAAATCTTGTCAGTTTATTTGAATTTTTGAAATGATTTTCAGATTCCATCACTTCCTGTAGGCCATCTTCCACAAGCTTTCACTAACTTGTTGCATCACAGAACAGGATGTGATAGGGCATGTTCACCACTCTGGACCATAGTTCTGGTAAATCTAAAGGAAATTGCACAGAGATTGTACATTAAGATTGCATCGTGTATGGCCATCTTTATACAAGTACATAGGAGAGGGTGGACGGAGACGGTCAGTTCTCAGGCCCCGTTCTCATCTCCATGAAGTGAAAACTCACATTTCGGATGCATTTGTTTTAGGTGTTTTGGATTGTTTTCACTCATCATGCATAGGGCACTCCATTCACTTGAATGGGCTGCCCTACACACAACAATCCCCCCAGAAAGGCTCCAGAATTTTTTTGGGAGCGGAACATGGCGTGTTACTGCTTTTTTTGGTGTGTTTGCCCCACTTGGGGTACCTTGAACTTGTAATGACAACATACACAGGATGCACATTTGCAGCGTGTTTGTGAAATGCATGGCAAAGCATACATTTTCTGTACAATTTGCCACAGTGTACAATTTTTTCAGTGACACATATAGGGCAGCCTGTTGATTTCAATGGGCTGCGTTACACGTGACAAAGTAGCTCATGGGACAATTTGGCGTGGTATGAGTTGCACGGTTTTTTACTGCACGTTTTGCTATATTTGTCACCTGTTTTTTTTCTTGTTGCAAAATGTGTGTTTGCTTCTGTAGTTGATGACCTTGAAAGGGCAACTAGATACTTTTTGGTGTAGAAATGTGTCCATACAGTATACAATCTGATTGTACAATCTCCTTTAGATTTACCAAAACTATATAATATGAGGACAAACCATCTATCCAATCACTCATCAAGGGTGTCCCATGGGGTGCATGCAGCCCCAGAGAGTTTAGCATGTGGCTTGAGTCCAACTGAAGGGATGCTTGGGAAGCCAGGCAAACATGGAGAGATGACAGGGATGCTGTGAAAAAGTTGATTAGTGAAGGGTGTGGGTTTTAACCAATTCAATACCGGGCAATTTTACACCTTCCTGCCCAGGCCAGTTTTCAGGTTTCAGCACTCTCACACTTTGAATGACAATTGCGCATACAACATTGTACCCAAACTAAAATGTTATCATTTTCTTCACACAACTAGAGCTTTCTTTTGGTGGTATTTAATTACTGCTGGGGTTTTTATTTTTTGCTAAATTAACAAAAACAGACCAAAAATTTTGAAAAAAACACACGATTTCTTTGTTTCTGTGATAAAAGTTTGCAAATAAATAATTCATCTTCATAAATTTAGGCCAAGTTGTATTCTGCTACATGTCTTTGGTGAAAATAACCCAAATTAGGATGTATTTTTTAGTTTGTAGGAAAGTTATAGAGTTCACAAACTATGGGATAGATCTGAATATTGATCAATCCTGAAGTACTGACAGCCAATCTAATTTCTTGAAGTCGAAGAATGTCAGAATAGTACAGATATCCACAAATGACCCCTTTTTGCAGAGTAGACAGTCCGACGTACTTCATAAGAGACATGGCAAGTTTTTTGAAGTTGTATTTTTTTTGTAATAATTTTTCGGAAAATTAAAAAAATTTGTTTCACTATTTTTTTTTTACATATTGTCACCAGTGCAGTGCAGCATCATCATATAACTGGCATGGCGGTGATCAGGGACACTGACTGGTGACAGTATGAAAAAAAAAAATATATATATATATTTATTTTTATTTTTTTTATTATTTTTTATTAAATGTTTTTTCTTTTTTTTAAGATTTTTTTTTCATATTTTACTATGACCAAAGTAGTACAATGTTACCATAGTAACATTGTACTACTTTGGGGAACTGATCAGTATTTATTTATTTATTTTTTTTACACAATTTGCTTATAGCAAAGAGTTACTTTGCTATAAGCAAGCATTTACCTGAATGACATCGATTCATTCAGGGTTTTTGTTTTTTGGTTTTTTTTGTGCTTAGCTGTGATTTGGCCACAGCTAATTACATGACATGTGCATGTGATTAGCTGTGACCATTCACAGCTAGACACTAGTATACAATGGATGGCATGAATGAAGCCATCCATTGTATAAAACTGTCATGTGACCTGCTGTGATTGGTCACAGCAGGTCACATGGTACCGGTAACGGGGCCGATACTCAGATCTGTCATCGGCCGTGTCCGAGGTACACCGCCAGTGACAGATCTCGCCGCTGCACGGCTCTGCAGGAGCGCAATCTGCGCATGTGCGGGAGGCCACATGGCGTCCACCCGGAACGCTGATGACATTTGCCAGCCGCCATTGGGCCATAAGGTGGGCGGCAAATGGTTAATGAGGTCAGTGCAGAATGTATGTGCTGGTAAATCAGCTGGTAAATTTCTTCCTGTGTTTTACTGGCTCTCTGTCTTAAATCTACATACCAGCAAGTGATGACGTTTTCTAAGAAATACAGCAAGGGCAAAGGTAATGCCTTGTTCTCAAAATCAAAGAAAGCTTTTACTTTTCTGCAACCATGGTACACTAATTGTATATTGGTACCATAAGCTGGAATTTATTGAGCAAAGATCTTAAATGCAACTAAGTGTTTTTTTTGTTTTGTTTTTTTCTTTTCTTTGGGGGGGGGGGGGGGCACCAAATGCTGTTTAAAAATCGGTGCCCATTTTTCTAATGTAGGTGAATGAATCTTCCCAGTGTACAGTAAGTAGAATGTTACCTTTTTCTCTGCCTCAGAGTCCTTGCTGTTTACACTTTGATTTATTGCACTGATTTTATTACTTTTTTTTTCTTTCTTTTGCTTTCTGTGTAAAAGTGGACCTACTCAAATGTTAGCATAAAGCTACACTAATAGTTTTGGTAGCATTGATACACAAGGATAAAGGTAGACATACCTTTATTTGATTCTTCTAATGGCTCACTTTAGTGCCTTACAATTGTGTGAAGATGTGGTCACTTGATTTCTGTTGAAGAAGAGGATCAGCTAATTTAAACTTTGGGCCACTGTTTTGAGTATAGGTCCATTTTATGTAAATTAATTATTATGACAGTTAATATATTGACTGCTGTATTCTAAATTCTTTCTTCTTTCTTCCCTTATCTACTTTTTTTTATTGTCCTCTTCCCCTTGGTTTAATTTGATCCATATTGCTATGGATAATAAAGTTCAGTCGTGTGTGGTGCCCAGATATGTGAGTGGCACTCATCTTCCAACTGACTCCAGTTTTTTTGTCCTGCAAAAATATGTGCATTTATTTATTTATTCTTAAAGGTGAACTTAGCCTTTAAAAGAACAGTGGATTTGTACCAAATCAACAAGTATTTTCTCTGATCTTGTATACTTTTTTAAAGGAAAGAAACCTAGAGAAATGTGCACATATGGGAGAGGTGTACTGAATATGTTTTTTTTTCCCCCAGACATATATTTCAAAGCACAAATCCAGGGGGGAAACAATTTCCTGTTCAGTGGGGCTGTGCCAGCACTGCTGGGGTTACATGCTCATTTTATTATAATGCTCGTTTTATTCAGTGGACACTGAAGATATACTCACCTGACCCACTGATCCTCCCTGCACAAGACCAGTCCTTTCAGCTCCTGCCCTCCCACGGTCCAGCGGTCTTGTAAATGGACTGTTCCTGACGTCAACAAACTCACTTCATGCTCCATAGACAGGAACAGTCCACCGCTGGAGCGTTTTCCGTAGGATTAGTAGGTCAGGTGAGTATGAGCGTAATCCTCACCCCTAGAAAAAAAATGAGTAGCTGATCTATGCAGTTTTGCTTTACCAGTCATTGCGGTTGATTTGCTAAACGTAAATAGACTGTACATTTTGTTTCATCTGTTGAAACAAACAAAAACTAAATATAATTTTCAGAAGGACCTTTTCTCTTGATACAGTTTTCCTTTAAAGCAGAACTAAAGTTCTGTTGTCACAAAATGTGAGCAGGCAGGCTCTTTATTGCAGAAGAGGCATATAATGTCTCCTGTGGAATAAAATCCACTTACCCCCTTGCTCACATCAAAATGCTTCTATCACAGCCGAAAGGAGACACAAGACCTATATTTACCAATCTCCCTGCTTGTCAAATGCTGACTCCTTTAGTCCTCATAACATCTACAGATAATTCGGAAGTCACAGTGTACAATTAAACCAATGCCCTACTATTATCACTGTTATCAACTTGTTTTAACCCTTTATTTGTCAAGACACATCCTATATGTCGTTGGCCACCTAGGATGGTCAAGTAGGGTACAATTATGATAATCTTGGTAAAGGGTAACAGGTGATTTCTGTGATTAAGAGATGAAGAGTTGGTAACAAAATACTTCTGATGGCATGAGAGCTGGGTTGAACATTCCAAGGCTCTTTTGATAAAGTCAATTAAGAATAACGGTGACTGTGATAATTTTGTATTTTTAGGATTTCAGTTTAAAAAAAAAGAACAATTTGCTGTGTTTTTTCTTTACAGTAAAGTACATATGACTTTGTGGAAGCTCCCTTGAATATATTAATGGCTTGGTATATTGGTGAAATAAGCTTAGTATGGGTCACAATTTCCAGAGGAGGCTAGGATTTCAAATACAAGTTTGTCTTCTGGTCACTGGAAATCCCAAATTGAGATAGCTGTAATACAATTGTCATTGTAACACATAATAATACTGGTATGTGTTTCACATGTTGGTGTGATGAAATCCCATTCATTCTGAATAGCACTTTAACGTACCTTCCCAACACAAATGCATTGCTGCCCAGTGCTAACATTTTGCCATACTCTGCACTGCCATAAATGTTGCATGTACAGTTTTTTGGTGCATTATGAGGTCCATTAAATAAACAGGGCTGCCATAATGCAAAACATGTAAGTGTAATAGCCACTTTGGGAATTCCAGGAAAACTCCGGACATGAACTTGCGGAAAACAAGCTTTTGTTTACCAGCTGGGACCTAGCGAGACTCGTATCTGCAAGCTAAGTGCCTTGAAAAGCATCTTGCATGGTGTACATATCAACAATTACATCACAATGCATATATTTCCTCTTTACTTTTTGTATCTCTAAAATACATTCTGAGCAGTTCAGGATATAGCCTTAGCGGTTTCACATGTAGATAAAATATCACCAACTGAAAGTTAGGGTGTCAGCTGCTAGACTGGGACACATTTGTTCCACAGGAAATGAGGTGGAGGAAGTGAGCTGATGACCTGGTTCTGCAAACTGATGCTTTTAGAAATGTTAAAGCTTAAAGGGGAACTCTGCAATATTTGGGTGCTGCCACACAAGCACTAGCACAACACAGCAGTGTGAATCTAGCATTAGCATCCGTTCATAGAAATTTTCAGAAATGGGCTGCAATCAGCTTGGATAAGACTGAATCCTTCTTGGACTCACAGGGATGTTTATTCCATAGAATCTAATAAGCACTCATTTTTCATAGTAGAAGTCTAGGTAATAACACATTATTCCTTAGATTAAATATGTAGAATTTCTCAGCAATTAAAATCTCTTAAGTCATCGGAAAAATCCAGTCCATTGGTAATAAACAAGTAGAAATTTTCAGTGAGGGTATTTTGTAAAGGTGCCTGAAGTGTAGGTGTCACAGTTCCAGACTGATTGCAGCTCTAAACTTATCAACAAGATGTGTATTTCTACCATGCACCAGCATATATGGACTTCGTACACGTAAGTTTGGTTTTCAGTTAGATGTCTGATTTAACTATAATAAAGTATATGTAAACCTGTTCACTAAAATGTAAGGCCAGTAAATGTGTTTTCTTAAGCTCTACTTCTCTCTGCTCTCTGTTCATTTGGAAGATTTTACTACTATCAGCAGTTGCTAGTGTACAGTATTAAAGTCTCTCCAGTCGGCCAGCAAGTAATGGTAGATTCATGCTTGTTAAATTAATTTCTGGAAGCCTCCCCAGTCTGGCAACAGGTACAGGTTTTCAAAGTTTTTTTTTTACTGATGTTCCTTCTGTGACAGCCCTGAATTTTTGAAAATTTCTCCAGTTACATGCGGTTACTGGTGAATTCAGGCCAGATATGGAAACCCTGGACAGCTCTCCAGTTAGCCAAGCATCCTAGATTTCTTTTTTTTTTTTTTATACTGGTGTTGGCTCTGCATGAGGCCTGATGTCAGCAGTGACTACTGTTTGTATGCCAGTTCACATAGGACCTTCCTATTCAGGTCAGACAAATGTACTTGAGGTTTGCTCATGGATTTGTCTATCCAGAGCTGAGGCAGTTTTCAGCTGACCCTGTCTCTGGAGACTCACCTTTGTGAGTGGTTGTAGAAGACTATTGCTGTGTTGGGGATTCTTCCCTCTATTGTCTCGGGAACTGCCTGAGGCAGTATTGTCAGAAACAGTCTGTCATTAGCAAGCAACTGTGTGAAAGTGATTTTTTTTTCTTTTTCTGTTCTGTCTTAATACTAGCCCTATTAAAAGAAAAAATAAATGTGACATTTGTACTTTTTGCCTTGGTTTCACAGATTTTTCTGTTTCCTTAAGATCCAAGGGGTTGTATATTACAGGGGCACTTTGTGTTTCTATTCTGACCTGTGCTTGCTAATATATATATCTTATGTTCTTTGCAAGTTGGCTAGATTAGGGAGCCAACAAATGGATGTCGTTTTGGTTCTGGATTGAAAACCTCTTGTTTTAGAAGCAATTGCTCTGCAGGACAATGTCTCTTTAGATCACTTCTAGATGCTATTTATTTAGGTCGCTACTGACGGCAAGAGCACTTATCTTCCCCAGATGAAGAAGCCTAAAAAATAGACTGCTAAGTCTTCCCCTTTCTGAATGTAGAGAAATGTCCCTTTTGTTTCTCAGCTTCCTTGTAGAGATCCTGCAAGCCAGGTTCCCTTTGTGCCCACAATGTCTGGCACTCAGTCTGTCAATTCCTCAAACATGCATTGCATGCACGTGAATCCCCAATTTCCAAAGTGAGGGATGCCTGAACAACTTGCATCTCTGATGCTTGGGTGCGAGAAGTGGTACCTAAGGCTACAAACTGGAGTTTTGCTACCTTGACCCCTCCACATTTTCATACTGCTTGTGTTAATTCACAGATTGGCAGATCTACATTTGGAACATTTTCAGGGTGTAGTTTTCTTCCATTTTTTTCATGATTTTTATACACAAAGTGGGTATTTACCCCATCTTGGATTTCAAGTTTGTAAAAATTAAATGCTGATATTCCACATGGAATACACTATATCTCTCATTGCCTTCCTTCCCTAGGGAAACGTTTTGATTTCTGTGGTTATAAAGAATGCATACCTGTATACATCGTTCCAGCACACCGTAGGATTCCCTACATTACCCCAGTACAAATCATTAGTAATCGTCATCTTAAATATGCAGTTCAATTTTGGGTACCTGTTCACAAAAAAAGGAGTTATTCACTTTCAAGTCATTACAGAGGGCAAGAGGGCACCGTTTATGGCTGGAGGAAAAGAGATGGTAACCTCTATATGTGGAAAGGGTTCTTCAGTGTGGGCTGTTAGCTCTGAAAATGTGGAATAGACTCCTTCAAGAACTAGCTCTGGCCAGCTCAGTAGATTGTTTCAAAAAGGAACTGGATGCATTCCTAAATGGATATTATTGGTAATAACACCAGATATTGTTGATCCAGGGAATATCTGAATTCTGCCTGTGGGGGTCAGGAAAGATATTTTCCCCTGCTGAAGTACATTGGACCACACTTCATAGGGTTATTGCCTTCCTCTGGATCAGCTGTTGGTATAGGATTGTGTATATGGTGGTTTTCTATGTATTTTTTTTTTTTGTTCTGTTGGTTGAACTTGATGGACTTGTGTCTTTTTTTTTTCAGTTTGGCTATGTGACTATGTAAGAATTTCTATACTCACAGTATAAAAACTTTTTCTTGTAGTCCATTGAGAAACACAGGAGTTCATAGACTGTCGAGTTACAATGCAGCCTATAGGAAAAATGGACATTAGCAACAAAAAAAAATGCCATTGGCAGGCACAGGATAGCCCCATCCACAACCATCAGTTTTGTATCAAAGTAGTACTGAGAGCATGAGATAAACACAGAATACAATAAACACAGAAGGGAGAGGAACCTGTCCCCCTCAATGGACCCCAAGAAAATAATTTTACAGTGAGTACAAAAATCCTGTTTTTCAATCTTCTTCAATTTGTAGCTATCACTGGAAGACATGTTAATTATGCCAGAAGTATGAACAGGAGCCAGGCGCTGTGTAGTTTTGTGATAAAAGTAATACACCTTTTATGGAGGTGTGCCTTTAATAATTCATATGGTAAAAAATAGATAACCAGCCTGTGGCTTTAAGAAGCCAGGTTCCAAGATGGACGGCCCGTCCGCTCAGAGGGAAGCAGTGGAGAGTAGAATGCCTGTCAGTGCAGGGACCACGTGTATTCGATGTCCTAGCGTCCCGGATGACGTCACCACGATGTGGAGAGACGGAGGGGAGGAACTGTTGCTGGAGCCGCAGCTTTAGAAGGAAGAGGCCGGTTGCCAGGACAACATGTTTCGCGCGCATGCGCTTTATCAAGTCCCGTTCTTCTAATTATGCCAGAAGGCACTTTTTCAGGTGCTTCTTTTTATGGGGTATACTCTATCCCTATCTCCTAAAATATGATCCTGTCAGGGGTGTGTCATGAAATCAGTGGACCTGTGTGCAAGATCAAAAGTGGGCCCTGGTCAGTGATAAAGAAAAATGCAGCACGCAAAGAGCTGTGGTGAAGACTGGGTGTGGTTTGAATTGCGCAAAATATTGGGTGTGGTTAGAGTCTGAACTGATTTACATAGGGCAGAATGTGGTAATGTCAAACATCTAGGGGAGAAGAGAGCAGAGATATACTTACCTGATACTCCGATCCTCCCAGGACAAGACCGGTCCGGTACCCCCATGCTCCAGTGGTCTTGAATAGTTAATTGTTCCTGATGTCATTGCGCTCAGAGCAGGCTTCATAGACCAGGAACAGTCCACAACTGGACTGTTGGGGAGCACCTTTTTCTGAAGGATCAGGTGAGTATGAGCTTTCTGCTCACCCCTAAACAAAACGTGCAGTTGATCCATGCAGTGTAGGCACGGCTGCACTGCATTGAAAATAAATTTTTTTTGCTCAGAAATAGGCTTTGAAGTGTTACTAAACCCAGGACTCTACATCTGAACTCTATCTGTTCTCCCACAGTACACAGAACATGGAAATGCAATCATCATCAGTTAGAGCAGTCTTGTGACTTCTATTAGTATTAAGCAGAGCACTGGTTAAAGCTTGTATAAGGCTTTTTTTATGCTCTAGGAGTACACAGAACCCCTTACCTCTGTCTGAACAGTGCTGATTGGCCCTGTGCTGATCAGATTCACTGTCCGAAGAAAAAAAAAACCTCTCTAGCAATACACACCAAACTGAGCATTTGCAGAGTGTCTCCACATGATATGTTTTATCAGGAGATAAAAGGGGGGCACTGGAAGAAAGGGAGGATCAGGAGTTAGGATCAAACAGCATTTTTACACAGTGCAGAGGATTAACCTCTTAGTATAACAAGCATGCTTTACTTCATATGCAGACTGATTTTACTGTTGTGGGTTTAGTAACACTTTAAGGATTTGTAACTAGATCTAAGTCCTAACTAAATGACATTTGGGGTTCTAAAGTATTGTGTATCTTAAACATATTCTCTGTTTAAAAAAACTACTGGTTTTATCTTTGCTTCATCCTTTGTTGCGTCTCAGTGTTGTTGATCTCCTGCAGTCTCTTTGCATCCACTTTGTGACTACAAGCACTCCAGTGAGTGCTGCATGACATTTCTCACACCATGTTTCCTAATGGTAACAACGGTGGGCCATGGCTGGACTACTGTCTGTGTATTGAAACACCCACTCCTGTAGTCTCCATTGGAAAACTGGGTGACATGGGCAGAGAGTTGTCATTATCATAGGAAATTCCTAGCACTGATCTTCATTGAATGAACACCTGGCATAATTTTAATGAACACTGCACTATGAAATATATTGTTAATGACTTTTGAAATTATATTACCATGCTAAAGCTTATATGAGGTTTTAGTAAAGGGATTTACATATACTTTAGCTGTTAGGGTGATTTGGTAAATAGATGTGGAAATGTTATTGTGCTATTTTTTTTTCATTATTTTTACTAGTTATTATATATTATACACAATAAAAGAGCATTGTATAAAATAAATTATAACTATAAAATATTAAACAAAAACCTTGGAATTATTAAGCAGCAAGCATGTAAAATATGAAAATCAATGAAAACTACTTTCTGGTTCACATTACAATAATAAATCAAAATGTGTGTTTATTGAAACTATACTAGAGCTTCCCTTTAAAACACAATGTAGAGCTCACTGACATACACTGGCTAATCACAAACCAACTCTTCACAGTTTATTTTGCTGGCACTAATGAAAGATTGTTTTTTCACCAATTTATTTATATACATAAAAATAGCGCCAATCACCCCAGCCCCTTCTTTAGTGGATCTGATCTAAAATGCCTACCATGACTATCAAGTCGATTATTGTAGGCCAATTAAACAGAACACTTAGGGGTCTGTTTATAAAACATTTCTGTGCAAATGTATCAGCATTTGTGCAAAAGTTGCAAATAATACTCTTGTGTGTCTCATCTAATATCCTAAATCCTAAGTGAACTTGTCTATACCTGGCCTTAAATGATGTGATTTTCTTTCCTGCAACCTGCAATAAATATTACAGGTACTTATATAGCGCTGTCAATTTGCACAGTGCTTTACATATATTGTATATTCCATCAGCCCCTTCCCTTAAGGTGCTTACAATCTAAAGTTCTGAACTCAAATTCATGCACACATATACTAGGGCCAATAAATGACCAGAATGTCTTTTGAATGTTGGAAGAAACCAGAGTACCTGGAGGAAACCCACTCAGGCATAGGGAGAACATGCAAACTCCAGGCAAGTAGTGTTGTGGTTGGGATTCGAACCGACAACCGTAGTGCTGCCAGGCAGAAGTGCTAATCACATAGACACTGTGCTGCCCAAAATTGCTTGATTCCCCCATCAACACTGATAGGGGATTTCCTCTTGCAGAGCTATTGTGTTTTCCAGGCGTGTGGGGAGCCGTTCCTGCAGGGAGAACTCAGTGGTTATTGCTAGAGGCTATAGCCGTTGGCAATAATCACATGCAAAATCCGACAGGCTGGTTTTACCCAAGTCGTACAACAATCAAGTTGGGTACAATCAGCCTGCCCATAGGTGGTTCAGCTAAGATTCAAACCATCTCTGGCCAGCTTTAGAACATTTGACCAGAAGAGAAAATAGCCTAAAACAATAGCCTATGAACTTTCAAACGAAATAGCCTAAAACAATAGCCTAAGAACATTCAACCAAAATAGCCTAAAACAATAGCCTAAGAACATTCAACCAAAATAGGCTAGAATAAGAGCCTAAGAACATTCAGCCAGAAGAGAAAATAGCTTGAATTAATAGTCAATTTTTTTTTTACCAAAAATAGCCTTACAACAATAGCCTAAGAACATTTGAGCAGAAGAGAAAATCTCTTAAAGAACATAAAATTTTGCCCCAGCAGCCACATCCTTTTACATTGTGCATAAATCCCTAAAACCATTGAATTATTGCTGGGTAATTTTCACAGGACAAATGCAGGGTGTATACCTGTAAGATTTTTTTTTTAAGAAATAAATTTGTTGGAGAAAAGCAGTACAATCATGGAAGCATAGTTGTGATGTAGTCAGTGTCTGGTTGCTATCGAGCCCAAGACTTTGGTGCTGCAAGGGAGTAGAGCTGCCCCTGTTCTGCTGCTCTGCTCTGGAAGATGATTAATTACTGTCAATTGGAACACTTTGCACATTACTCTTTGCACTCATTACACAAAGGCCATTGTTATGGCAAAAAAAGGTCCAGCTCTATGGAATACTTGAGAAAATATTGTATTATCAGAGAGGGAAATGAATACTGTTAATTCATTTTGAATTTTAAATATATTTAAGCTTTCCCCTTGCTGGGGTTGTTCCTAATTTAAAGCAGTTGTGCATTTGAGGATCAGGCTTTCACTTGGTAAAACATGAGTCTGTGATAGTTTGAAATATATAATATCGCTTTGTATCAATATGGCAGTTATTTTCCATACGATAGGACTTCTGGATCAGCCTGCTCAAGGGTATGTTTGCAATTATTGTTAACTATCAGTAGATGCATATATATGCATGGCAAAAAGAATTAAGTGGCAACATGAATAAATGTTAATTATTTAGCGTTTTTAATGATATTATTGAAATAAACAAAGAGAGGCATCCAACACTTTCTGTACAGAATTAGCCGTCTTTTCTCCATGTTCACGCTAAGAATGCCACCTAGTGGTCCTGAGAAGCATGCCACTCTTTCTAAAAGCTTCTCCATTCTTACTGTAACAACCCATATCCACTCTGGTTAGTCCACTTAAATATTTAGGATTTGTTTGCCGTTATTAATCCTAACTTGCTTGGTAATCAGCAGTTGACCTTCAATATCTGCAGGTACTAAGTTTAAAAAAAACATAACCTGATTTTTCATACTTGACTTTCTGGTGCTCGATACTAAATAAAATACTTTTATGAGCTGCCTATTTACAATTTGAAGTGAGACCATACCTAATGAGAGCAGTTTATTCCTGTGAATGAGATGTACAGAGGCAACAACCAATTGGGTACTTTATTTAACTCTAATTAAAATAAAAATTACCTATCTTAGTGGATATTTTGTTTACTTTACGCTAGTGCTTAAGCTATATTTAATAACACATGTACATATGTGCTAGTTTCTGCTGTAATATGACATGAAATATAAATTGCTCATCCAGCAGACTAGTGAGAACATAATATACATATGTACATACTTAAATGTCAAGTGAAGCAGTGGAGTTCAGGAGAGGAGCAGGTGCAAGCAAAGCCTAGTGAAAAAAATGCCATTAATAAAGTATGTACAGCACTTCAAGAGACTACACAATTATCTTACATGAAATAATTAAAACTAATCATGGCATTCTATAGAAAAAAAACAAAATGTGCAGTTCAATAAAAAGAGAAGATTAAGGATGATGAGGATTTTATTGCTGCACTGCCTAAAGAAACATCCTTTTTTTGTAAATAAAAGTAACATTAAAGCTGAAGTTTGTGTATGACTTGTATTGTATAAAACCTGAGTGATCTTCATGAAAGCAGCTAACAGTGATGGCAGCAGTCTTCTAGGTCCAGTGCTGAGCGGCTGTTCTTCTGCATTGTTACATAGTCCCGATGAAAAAAGGCACAAGCCCCAATTCACCTCACACCTACTGGATTTTTAGGGTGTCCCTAGAGCAGTCAACCACCCCATTAGGATTACATCTAGGGTACCCCTTTCCCCTCTCCTCTCCTCCCCTTCTTTCCTACCCTTGTTTCTTCTTTGGAATTTTGGTGCTGGTTTCTTCCTCCTTTTCTCACTCTTTTTTTTCGTCTACCAGCCCTATATCTTTTTTATTAGCCCAAGAAAACAGCGCTGTGAAAGTATGATAAAATCAATGTTCACCTCCCAAGGAGGTTTACCTTTACTGATCCTTTGGTAGGATGACATGCTGTGTAGTCTGTCCCAGGATCGTGTGGTGGACCGTCTGCTCCCCTGCGCCCCCGAGCTGGGAGAGAAGGCTGTTCCACAGTGTGTATTTGAGCTGGCTGGAGATCGCGGCGCTCCGGAAGTGATGTCAACTGCGACCGGGATGAGAGCGGAAGCAGAGTCCTGGACGTGAGACGCAAGCTTGGCTGATAACCGCAACAACGCGTTTCGCGTGCATGTGCTTTGTCAAGTCTAAAGAATATACGGTTACCAGCTTTATTTATATGAATTGAAAGAACAAGAAGGCTGGGCAGTGATGGAAGGGGGAGGGAAGAAGAGGTGGAGCGGACAATTCCCCTGCATAGCACCTTTACAAATAACTAAATTCCATGTCACAGTATATAAAAAAAATCTTAAATAGACCTTGTCTGCAAATACTACAGGACTTTTTTAAAAAAATGCTAAAAAACTGAACAGTGTATTATGAGACTAGAAACAATAATGAAAAGTCGTAACATTAAAATTGAGCCACTTACTACTGATGCTCATCAACAAGGGACTATGAAGTGAGTCACAAAACACCATTAAAGATAATCGCCTACAAATAAATAAATATAAAAATGAAAAATTAAATAATTGTGGAAATCAATCAAACAGATGAATAATTGTAGATATTAATCAAACATCAAAACTAAAAATACTTAATGAATCCTTGATGAAAAACATTATTAGACAATACTGTGGATCTCCAGGTCTTCATTCAGTCCATTTGGGGCCATTGAATCTAATTTAAAAATCCAAAAAGTCTCCCTTTTACATAAAAGAGAAAATCTTTTGTTGTCTGTCAAGGATCTTTTTTCAACGTGCTCAAACACCATAATCTCCCAACACCCAAAATCTTTGTTGTGGGTATGAAGGAAATGTCAGGGGACACTGTGTTTATCACAACCATCTTTGATCAACCTGCGGTGTTCGCCAATACGCTTTCATAAAGGGCGTATGGTGCGACCAACGTACAATACTTTACAGGGGCATGAAAGCACATAAATCACATTGTCTGTTGCACAAGTAATGAACTGTTTTATATGGAAGAGGTTGCCTCATTTTTAGCCTCTTTTCTGCATGGAATGGGTTTCTGATTTTTTTTTTCTTTTACATATTCCCCCACCACTTACTCTCTCCAACAGGCTCCATTGTGTGTGGGTTTGAACTACTGATTTGACCACTAATTCTGCTTACATAGACAGTGCTGGACCCCCTGCGAGATTGCCTTGTGTATATATTTTTGGCTACCAACTCCTTTACCTCTGCAGTTTATAACTGCATAGTTGATGCTTTACAATCCACTTGTCAATTTTTTTTTTCTTCTGCATTGCCTCTTACATGTGAATCCCTATGTTGATACACTATTGTGACTAAACGACCATGAGGTCAGGACTGCTCTTTTCAATGAAATTTAAATTAAAGAAAAAAGACACAAGTCCATCTAGTTCAATCAACAGAAAAAAATAAACAAATAGAAAACCTCTATATAGACAATCCCATACCCACAGATGATCCAGAGGAAGGCAAAAAACCCCATATAAAGCTTTTTCCTATTTGCTCCAGTGGGGAAAGAATACATTTCTTCCTGATCCCCCAGAAGGCAATCAGATATTCCCTGGATCAACAATCTCTGTTGTTATTACCTATATATTTTGTTATCCAGTTATGTTTTGTGCATTTGGGAAGTCATCCAGCTCTTTTTTTAAAACAATCTACTGAGCTGGCCAGAACCAGTTCATGAGGGAGTCTATTCCACGTTCTTACAGCTCTTACTGCTTAGAATCCTTTCCATGTGTGGAGGTTAAATCTCTCTGCCTCCAGACGTAAAGATTCTCCCCGTATCCTCTGTAATGACCTGAAAGTGAACAACTCTACACAAGTTCACCTAATGGATTTATACATGTTGATCATATTCCCCCTAATCTCCTCTTCTCAAGAGATTATAAAATTCAGTTCCTCTAATCTTTCCTCATAGCTGAGCTCCTCCATGCCTCTTATCAGTTTTGGTGCCCTTTTCTGCATTTTCTCCAGTTCCCAAGTATAATTCTTATTAACCAGTGCCCAACGTGAATATTCTATATGAGGTCTTACAAATAATTTGTACAGGAGCAAAAGTAAATTTCTCCCTCTGGAGTAACCAAAGGGAGGCACTTGCTCAGCACTGCAGCCATTCACAAAATGCCTTGTATTTTTTTTTTCAATGAATAAATGTCTTTCTCTGACTGGATGAAGTGGAGATTGTAACATCACCATCCCTGCCTCTCTACTTTGTCTACTTTTAGCCTAAACCAACCACAACCCAATACCCATCCAACACCCCCCCCCCCATGCGGCCTCCCATGTGAATGGGCTTTTACTCTCTATAATCCACTGTGGCAGCTGAGTTTCCCAGGTTTGTTGTGGTTTACAACACAAGTGCCCATTCCTAGTTTTAAGACTAAAGTGGACCTAAAGAAACTTTATAAAAAAATAATATTCCTTAGCAAGAAACATACATTTCACATTAATAATTATGCTAACAAAATTAGTGTGTGCTGTAAATTGCCTCTAGCATTGTTCCTGTTTCTTCTTCTTGGAGGCTGCCATTTGATTGAAGCCCAGAGCCCCCGAGCAGCAGTAAATCCTTAGGCTGTCAGCAAATCTGCCTTTACAAGTTCAGCACAGTGCCTACAAATTGAGAGCAACTGAGCATGTGCAGAGTAGGGTGGGACAGTGCATGTGATGAGCAGAATGAGACAGGATTTTAAAACGTACAGGCACTTATATTTGTTTTACATAGTTATACCTATATATATATATATATATATATATATATATATATATATATATATACCAAAAGTGGCCAGCCTGAAGTGATCTAGCAGGACTTAATTTTCTGACTAAAGTTCCACTTTAAAGATAGATAGATAGATAGATAGATAGATAGATAGATAGATAGATAGATAGATATCTTAGCATGGGTTACTGTGCCAGAGACAGTCAACCTACAGGGTTTGGAAAGGGGTTAAACAACAAGGAAAGCATTCAAAAATAATTGAGTGACTAATGCTTTCTGAGAAACATTGCCACTGTGTTAGAATGAAAGCATACAAGTAAATATATGGTTAAAATGTATGACTTTATTGTTGTATGGACCGTTCTTATAATACACACACCTCTGCTAGTCTGTAACATCACTCTGGTACTCTTGGCTTAGCTCTGCAGTTTCCTGGACAAGGTTTGCAAGAGGCTAATAGCCCCTCAAATTCAGGTATTTACACTGATTACATTAAAATAAATTCATGAAATGATTTGATTATGAATACAAAGTTGCATTCATCTTTGTCTTATATACCTTATCTGCCTGGAGTTCAGATTTCATTGGATACACATTGTTTAAAATGTAACAAATGTTAATTTGTTGAAAATTTAATTTGGCAAAATGTTGTCATATAATAATGTTCTGTAGAATTGTAGCAGAGAATACTGTTCTGCGTGTCACAGTAGCACTTTGGTCCTATCATAATGTGATGTACATTATGATGTGAATGTACAATATACAGTATATGATGTGAGTGTACAATATATATGTAAAGCACTGCGTAAATTGATGGCACTATACAAGTACCTGTAATAAATGAATAAAATAAAAAATATCATAAGAACTAGAATTGTACCCATCCATTCGATGCTTCAGGACCATGGACAGAGCCCATGTACACAATGCACTAACAAGTTTTCAAGAGCAAAGTGGTTTGTCAATGGAGGCACTATAAATGCCTGTCTGACATCAGCCTTAATCTGAACATTAGAAACGTTTCTTTGAGTCCTTGTGGACAGATAAAGCTGAGTTTTAACTGCTAGGCTGACAAAGAAAGTCATGAACAGGTGTGCTCCAGGTCCATGTCACAATGCCCCATTCATGTTTGATTGAAGTGGCTGTTTACATAAGAGTAGGAGAACTGAAGAATATTGTATTTTTTTAGATGGCAACACATTGGAGCAATATTTGCTCATTTACGAAATTCATTTGATGGGTTTGTTGCATGACCTTGTTTAAATGGGCTTCAGCTTGCAAAAGAACAGTGTGCACAGCAAGCCTTTATTTGCAGAGTTTTCAGCAAATTTGTCAAAGCATTTAAAGCAACCTTTAGCTTCATTCTGAGGTTGTTACAGACAGATCGAAGCGGGTGAGCTATCTGTCAATTTTAGTCAAGCTACTAGCAGGCTTCAGTCAAGTTTCAAGTAGTACTGACGCCTGCTAGCAGCTTGTTTAAAGTGACAGCCTGCGTTCTGTGTTTAACATTTCCAAACTGTAGATGAAGGTTGCTTTAAAGTCTTCAGCAATAGCTACTTTGTAAAATTTGCTGTACACACTGCTGGCACAAGGTGTGTGTATACGTATGTATGTACAATGTGTGTATATATATATTTATAGAGGGCTTCTCTGAAGCGGGGAGTAGAGTTTTTGGTGCTTTTTAAATAAGTAAAAAAATAACATGAAAGCTCATTAAAATCATATGATCTTTATTATGTTAATGTATTTTTTAAAGTCCTTATAAATCTGCAGGTTTTGTTAAATAATATCCAGGTAACCCAGTAATACACCCACAACCAAAAATGTCAAATATACTGGAGCTTACCAATCATTAGATGTGGTGGCTGCATCAGTTTTCTTTTCTTTTTCAAGCTTCATCCTGTTTTTACCCGTCGATCCAGCCAGAAACACACCTCTTGTATTAAAGTGCCTTCACTCTGGATGAAGGAGCAACGGAGACATCTTTGGACAGCAACGCTGTCATTCTACGGGAGGGGAGTGTTAGATATACTTGCAGGTTTAGATACACTAACATATTGAAGCCAAACTTCAGGTAACACTTTATAAACTGCTACAACAACATTTGTTTTGCCTTTTTGGGATAAAGGTTTTACATAAATAAAAGCTGACCATTGTAAACACCCTTGTTAGTGGTAAATGGTTTGTCTCATCCCTGCAACTCCTACATCTGCAATAAAGCTTGTTCTTTTGAAATACAATAGAGTTACTGGCTAAATCACCAGATGAAAATAAAGGACAGCCTGAAAAGAAAACAAATGCAGCCACCACATCTAAGAATAGGTAAGCTGCAGTATAATAAATATTTGCTTTGGGGTTTATTACTGCTTTAATATCCCTGATGATCCTGCCATGAAGATTCTTGTTCAGGCACTTCATATTATGAGGTGACAGCACTCCGGGTCTTCCAATGGTCCTCCTGCATTCTCACCAGGGATTCCGATGGCAAGTGCAAGTAGACTTTTCATCACACATTATGCAGGCATGATCCACTGCTGTCATCATCATATAACCTACTCACAGAAATGTCTTGCAGCCATCATTGGATTGCTTGTAGACAGTGAGTGGCTGCAAGAGATCAGCAGAACTGAGATACAGCAAATAAATGAAAAAGAAGTTGAGAACAAATTATTTACTTAAAGTGTTACTAAACCCAGGGCCCTGCATTCACTATATCTGGTCTCCCACAGTACACACAACATGGAAATGCAATTACTTTATTAAATATAAACTGCTAAATACCTTTTCTAATCAGCAGTTAGAGCAGTCTTGTGACTTCTATCAGTGTCCAGCCAAGCACTGGTTAAAGCTTGTAGGAGGAGTTTTCTTTCTGATCTAGGAGGATGCAGAACCCCTGCTGACCTCTGTCTGTACAGCGCTGATTAGCCTTGTGCTGATCACATGCACTCTCCCAAGAAAAAAAAGAAAACATCTCTAGCAATACACACCAAACTGAGCATGTGCTCAGGAGATAAGAGGGTGACACTGGAAGAAGGGAAGGATCAGAGAAGACAGGATTATCAGCATTTTTATACAATGCAGAGGATTAACCCCTTAGGTTCCACAGTGTGTATAACAAGCATACTTTACTGCATATAAAGACTGATTTTACTGTTGTGGGTTTAGTAGCATGTTAAAAGAATAGAAATGGTTTATGATACACAGTGCTTCAGCCTCTCCTTTAGGGTTTACCTCTGCTTTAGGCAATAGAATGATTATGCGATTTGCCTGAAAAAGCTTTGCCATGTAACTGTGTATGTACCTTAATGCAGCCAAATGCTGTAGTTTCCCTTCGAAGGCCGTTGGAACTTACTCCATTCCTCTAACACTGCAGAGGAAGTCTGAAAATGGAGCTGGATTAATCCACGCAGTCCTCCATGCCATGGAGATCAGTTCCACTGGGAGAAAAGTGCACTTAACAGCTCGCCATTCCACATTTATGTATTTTAATGAGAATGTAGGCACTCAGAATAATGGACGATAGCATTTAGGTATGAATTAATGTATATGCATATGTATGCAAGTTAGCCTTTTGCTGACTTTTGCTGTTAGCCTCGTTGGAAACTCCTGTCCCAGGTGAATTAATAAACTGCGTTGGCTGCGGAGAGGAATGGATTATTGTCAGTTTATTAATCCACCTCTTGGGGGCTTGGCTTAACATAAACATATGTGGCTGGTTTCACAGAACAGTCTCGCCTGTCACAAAGAAACTCCACCCTGCATAGTGCTTACAGCGCAGCTGCCCAAGGTGACAAGAGGGACTCTGAAAATAATCACAGCGTTTGCAAATTAAATTGGGATCCTTAAATTAATACTGATCTACTCAATTAGATGCTTTAGTAGCTGGATGCAAGGGAAAGACTGCCAACTAAAATATATTTTTTTTAATTAAAAAAAAAAATAAAAATAACACATGCTGATATCTTCAGCTATCTCGTCAGTCTGCAGGTCCAAGTCCAAGGTTTGTTTTATTACTTATAATTAAATATACTGTATATGTATTGCATTGTAGCAACAGAGATTTTACAGCATGCTGGATTATTTATGTACAACAACCAGTAAATTATTAAAACAAAAAAGAAAACATTCAGGATAGGATCCCTTTCTGTCTAGAACTTGTTACAGGGGTGGTTATTTCAGAGATCATTAGATCTACCCATGTATAATCTATAAAACGTATAAAACTATGGGCAGCCCAGTGGCTAAATGGTTAGCACTTCTGTCTGGCAGTACTAGGGTTGCTGGTTCGAATCCCAACCACGGCACCACCTGCCTGGAGTTTGCATGTTCTCCCTGTGCCTGCGTGGGTTTCCTCCCACACTCTAAAGACATGCCGGTAGGTTAATTGGATCTCTAAATTGGCCCTGGTATGTGTATGTATGAATGTAAGTTAGGGAACTTAGAGTGTACACCCCTTGTGGGTTAGGGACTGATGTGAAGGTACAATATATGTGTAAAAGCACTGCATACATTGACGGCACTATATAAGTGCCTGTAATAAACAAAAGCAAACATTTATTATATTGCAGATTGCCACTTCTTAGATGTGATGGCTGCATTCATTTTCTTTTTAGGTTTTCTATCTTTTATTTTCACCTTGTGAACCTGCCAATAAGTCTGTTGTTTTTCAACAGAACAAGCTGTCCTACAGATGTAGCAGTTAGAGGGTTGAGACAAACCATTTAACACTGACTGGTGCTTACAGTAATTAGTTTTTATTTATCCATGTAAAACCTTTGTCTGAAAAGGAAAAAAACTGTTACTGCAACTGCTTAAAAAGTGTTAGCTGGAGTTTGGATTCAATTTGTTAGTGCATCTAAATCGGATGCATCTAACACTCCCCTCCCCCCAGACTGACAGTGTTGCTGTCCAAAGAGTGTATCTACCCTAATACAGGAGGTATGTTACTGACCGAATAACCAGCGGAAAACAGAGAGGAAAAGGCCTTAAAAAGTGAATGCAGCCACCACATCTAATGGTTGGTAAACTGCAATATATTACATTTTGGGTTTAATACCGCTTTAAGCACTTCTTCTCCAGGGAAAATAAGTTTCATGTTTGTACTTGCTACTTGTAATTGAGCTCCTCCAGCCCCCTTTATTAAAGGACAGTTTACCTTTTTTAAAAAATAATAAAAAATAATAAATGCAAACTTTTTGCAGGTAAAATATTTGCATTTATTATTTTTTTTATTAGAAGTCTGTGAAGCATTGCGCCTGCAGTCAGCAGATCATGGGTGCAATCTCAAACTCCTGCAGACTGTCAGTGTAGCTGTCTACCTGTACCTTGTACAGTATGGGCAGGCATTTAATGAATGACAGGAAGAATCAATCAACTACCTAGAGCACTCATGAGCACCCTGGTAGTTCATTGAGAACTACAAGCCGTCAGTTTCAGTGGCTGACAGTAGTTCTAGTTCTCCCATTCACAGAATGAATGATGCGGCCGGATGGGTGGATCCCTGAGTGGCCTCATTTTTAAAAAAAAATTGTGACAGGGTGATGGGAGAAAACCCCTTGTTCACTGTCTCAACGGGGCTCACGGGGGTGGGGACAGGCTGCTCATTTAGTAACATGTTACATGTTTCACCCTGGATATGGACTCTCTTCGGAGGATCCCTTTCTGAGGTTTGGAGACCAAACCTGAGCAGCACACTGAAGATATGGCTGAACCAATGTTTTTTAAAGTGGCAGAATGGTAGTTTTGTCTCTTGAGTAAATACCAGTTTTAATGCATAATATTGGTCTGGTAGCCTTGCTAGCAGCAGCTTGGCATTGCATTAGTGTTGTATATTATTCCAGTTTCCTGCGCTTATGGTCATCCCCTAGTTACTGGAGCTGCTGGACACTCAATACTTTCCTAGATATTAAACAACTGCTCCTGATGACTTCAAATGAGGAAACGTGTAGGGTGGAGCTTGTCGTACGTAACTTCTGTTTTCTGTAGCACATGGTGTTCTCTATTGACAGGAAACAGAAAAAACATTAGTGGATTGCCTGGGCTCTGTACAAAACATGTATATGTATAATCGGGTGTGCCCCTATCTATCCTAATAAATAGGATTACAAATATTATACATATTGTGTGGTGTTAAAAAAAAAAAAAACTGGAGCTAAATGGAGGAGGGATGATTAATTCCTGTAATCAGGTGGGCTACCTTGAGAGTTCCTGTGCTCCAGAGGAGGTGTTGAAGGAGAGGACCGAAATTGAAAACAAAGCACTCTTAGACCTACTTGTTGATTTAGGAGTCCACACCTCAAGTGTTTTTGACGTTGGGGATATGGAACACAGCAGAAGAGCACATGGACTGTCATGGTTCTCACTAGAGTGTTTGGAGTAAAACAAAAACACAAACTATCACAATATAAGCACAAATTGTAAATACACAAAACAAATGGGGGCAGATACACTATAGTACCAAGACATTAAAATCTGCTTGAAGTGACCAATCACATTGGAAGGGATTGCACTTTTATTATACTATAATTTAGAGCACTGCATGTTGAAGATTTGCATGCTATTGCTCAGTCTAATCCTTCTCCCAGATCCTTTTCCATCCTCAATTTCCCTAGATGTTCTTCCCCTAATGAGTATCTTGTATATATATTTTTACATTTCTTTACATTTTTAATTTGGTTTATTACTTTATCTGCCATACAGCTTACCATCCCTTTATTTTATCAAGGTCTCCTTGTAAAAATGTCCATATCCTTTGGTAAAGCAATTGCCTTGCATAGCTTGGTAACATCAGCAAACACTGAAATTGAATGTTTATTCCAATCTCTACTCAAACAAGTTAAATAAAATTGCTCCCTGAACAGAGCCCTAGGGGCACACCACATACAGCTTTAAACCATTTAGAAAAAGGGCCATTTATAGCCAGGACCGGGACAAGGGGTGGGCCGGAGTGGCGGCCACTCCAGGCGCAGAAGTTTACTGTATGGATGGGGGCACCAGTGAGCTCATTCTGATCCAAGGCATTTTGACAAGCAGGTGATTGCTGCGGGTAGCGTCCCCTGAGCTCGCACATAATAAAGGGGGGGGGGGGCACAGTTTGGCTTCTTTACCCTGGGCACTGGATGACCTTGTCCCAGCACTGTGTATAACTCCTTTCCGGATACATTCCTTTAACCAGTTTTTTAATCATGTATATAAAATTCTTTCAATGCCATTATTTTGAAAATGAAGTATTTGTGGGGTACTGCATCGATGATTTAGCAAAATGCAGATAAACTACATCCACAGGCCTTAATCGCTACATGTCTACAAATTACTACTCAGTCATAAAATGTTCAAAGGTTGGTCTGACAAGAAAGTTTTTCCTAAATCCATGTTTGTTGGTATTATCAATACACATTTTGCTGGCAAATTCTTGGATATGATCTCTTATCCTTTCTTCTAACACTTTACATACTATTGATGTTAGGCTGATCATTCTGTAGTTTCCAGGTATTTACTGTATCTCAGCCTCAGAGACCTAATTTGGGTCATGCCAAAGCAAACGCCATAAGAAAGGATGGTCTCATTTTCCTTAACAGTCTAAAACTCTTTTCCATTTAATAGCATTCATATAAATCCCTGTATCAACATTCTGTTCTGCATTATATAGTTTATTTTTTTATTATTTTGGAAAACGTACCAGCACTTTTTTTTTACCTCCCTAGCGGTCTGATTATGTTTATATTTCTGTGCTCAAAGCGGTACATTTTTTTGCATGGAAATATGTTTTTTTTTTATTGTAGGCCTGTAATTTTTAGGAATAACTCACTGAAATCTGTCCGAACAAGAGTCTAGTAAACATCCCGGTTATGTTAAAATTTGAAACACAAAATCATAAATTATAATTTAATAAATAATCATAAAAAATAATAATACATTTAATTCAATAATATAATCAAACCAAAAACACTGAAATTTGAAATATAGCGGCAAGTTTGCACATCACTGAGCAAAGTCGCAAAATCGTTTTCAGTGTCTGATGACGAATTTCCCCACGAATCATTATCACTTAATTCTGCAAGTAGTTCTAATTTACTATCGCTGTTCTCTAGCTGGTCTACAACTGCTTTTGACCTAAAGGGATGCTTTTTGCACTCCATGGACATTTCTCAGTTTCCAGGCAGAAAGAACAGTAAAAATGCAGGCAGGGCACAGGACAAAGCACTAGGGACAAAATGTATGTGAAATGGTTTGATACAGTAATGTTATACTATGTGATTTTAGTGAATGTCACTTTTTGTCATTTTCAAATTTCCCGCCGTTCCGTCCCCCATACGTCCTGACGCTCGCAGGGGACGGAACCCAGATGACAGATGCCGGCATCCGCCGGAGGACATTGCCGGGGACACTGCAGGAGGGACATCGCAGGATCGCTGGACAAGGTAAGTGAAGAACAGATCCCGGAGCAGCACCACATGGTAAGCCCGAGTGTAGCTCGGGGTTACCGCTTGTGGTGCTGAAACTTTACCCTGAGCTACACTTGGGAATACCGCCAGGGAGGCTACACCATTTCACACATTCACTAAAATGCATTTTTTTTTTTTAATTAAAATCTGGTTCCCACCTCTATATAGCTCTTACTATAAAAAACCTTTTGAAAAGCTGGAAATTAAAAAAAAAAATTTGTGGCACTTGCAGGGTTCTTGTGTCTTTTGTGGAGGTTGTAAAAGAATTGCAGGTATTCGTCCATACCAAGGATGCGTGTATTAAACATCTAGCGCCTGTTTACACCAAAACACACATGTGCATTGCATATTTTTCTGTGTCTATTTGCAGAATACATTAACACATGTATATTACACAATGTATATTATAATGCATAAATTGGTAAAACAAAAACATACAAACCACAGAAAAGTGTCAAACCTTTCTGAATGCATAAAAAATATAAAAATAATGAAATGGGTGTGTTTGGTAGCAGAAAGCATTCTAGATTAAAAAAGGAATATGTGTACATAATTTACAGGACAGTAGAAATATCACATTTGAGTTCTGAATTATGGGGCATGATGAAAGAGTGGGGACAAATGACAAAAATATTTAAAAGAAAAATCACAGCTCTTATAGTAAAAAAAAAAAAATCTCACACATAATGATTGTGCTGAAAAGCTCATTTGTTCTCATTTGAGATGTAGGAAGTCATAGTCGCCGGCTACGCATAGGTAGAAAATGAAACTAATGAGCTTTTGCTTTTGGAAAGGAGAGCACAAACATTTTTATGTGAAACTTGTCAACAGGACCACTTTCCCTTCCAGTCCTTGTAATGGACAATGGCTCATTGGTACTCTAACCCTTCCTGTTTTTGCAGGGAGCTGGTCATTTTATTGCATGCAAACAGACATTTGTATGCAATGTGCAGTGAGTTCATTGTTCACTGACCTGACTACAGTAAATTGAAATTTAAGTCCCTCTTAAACTGGGTATATACTAGTAGAATTTTTTTCAACATTTTTGTCGTAAGAATGTTTGTTCATTTTTCTAATCATTAGTGGGGTCAAATTGACAATTGTTTTCCACCACAGTGACGAGAAAAATCGAAGGAGCAGGATGGATGTATGTATTTCTAACAGCGTATGTAGTTTTCATTTAGTAAAGTCTATTCATTCCAAAATCAACTCCTAAAAGCAAACTGTCTACTTTAATACAATGTTCTAATATTGCGATAATTTTTACACATTGTTCTAAGAGTTTTTATATCAATTTATTTGCAAAATTCATCTAGTGTATACACAGCTTTAAAGAAATACCCATCCTGCACTGCCCCTGCAAAATCTTTCACAGTCATTACCTCCCTGATGGCCACTAAAATAATTTTCCCACACAGAAGTCATGTAGTTTTAATTGATTAAAGTGGTTGTAAATCTCTGACATGAAATATGAACAAAACATATACCTCTATAGTGTGTGCTTGTCTCATTCCTAAGCACTGGCCAGAGATTATGCAATTTTCTTTCTTTCCACTATGGGTGTAAGGAAAAAAGATTGCTCGATTCCCCCATCAACATAGTCAGTGTTGGGGGGAATCCCCCTGCAGTGCTATTGTGTTTTGCTGGCAGAAAGTCTTCTCTGTCAGCAGAACACAATGATTAGTGTTGGCAGCTATAGCTGGTTGTGCACACATCAGTCAATAGATCGACATGTGTAGAACAAGCAAGCCCACACAAATGGGATGGTCCCTGCTGAACCAACCAAATTTTGATCCATGTATTGCTGGCTTAAGAGTCCTTTCTGACAAGTTATCCTGACATCAAGAGAAATGCTATGTGGAAGGGGGGGGTGTCCCTTCTCTCCAATCAGCTCTGAGTCCTCCTCACTGAGCTCCGCAGAGTGTAACTCCAACTCCCTGCCCCTGCTTTCTGAAAGCTTAGACAAGCTGTATTAATTCTGCACTTTGAACATTTGTAGATAAACAGGTACAACCTATGTAGGAGGATTTGTTTCATATCTGTGTATCATCCGATGCTATAGATGTCACTTTTCTGATATCTGTGGGGGTTTTTGTCACTTGGATAAAGAAGACATAAGGTTATATGAACCGTGAGAACAATCTCAGTACTCTTTGCTTGTAGTATAGTCATAATAACAGTAATGTATAAAATTTTAAACATGGTAAAGTAAAGTCACACAAAGTGACATCAATCAGTATCAAACGCATACTAAACACCTTAAAGTCAGCATTAAGGCTGATGTAATACCTTACAAAAATACACTACCAGTAGGTTAAGGAAAGGTAGTAATAAGATTCTATATCAAATTAGTCCAAATTATATTAATTTAAAGGAGTATTTAGTTGTACAATGAAAGAATGTAGAAAACATTGCATTCAAAAGACTATAGCTTATTTGTATAGTATGCCTCAGATGCCCATCTACTAGATTTCAAAAGTGATTCAATCCACGAAATCCTGTGTAGTGTTCACAAATTGAATATTAAAAATTGAAAGAAAGTAACATAGAGGTGGCCTCTCTTCTATTTTACCCCCTTAGACCTTTTAGCTTGGGGTAAGTGTTGGTAAAGGTGAATATGAACCCATTCCAGGTTTTGTTGAAACGTGTACTGTAATTTGATCAGAAGCCATGGCTAAAGTTTCTTCCATCTCATATAACAAGTCAACCTTCTGAATCCATTCCTTAAAGTTGAAGTAGCTGTGGACTTCCAATGTAAAGGAATGAAAGATTTAGCAGCATTAAGCAGGCGATTATTCAGGGAATGTTTATATTTGTGCAGAGTGGCTAGTGAAATGTGTAGGAAACAGCAAGCCGGTGTGAGTTCTAATGTGGTTTTGCTGGCGTATGAGATTCCAGTAAGGGAGCAATTTGGGGCAGTGCCACCATATGTGAATGAGTCTGGGGCATTCTCACATCTCCAGCATACATTGGAGGATTCAGTGTACCATTTCTGGATCTTAGTCAGTGTGGTGTACCATTGAGTCAGTATTTTATATGACGTTTCTTGGGTGCGGGTACTTATTGAGCACTTATGTGCCTGGACACAAGCCTTTTTCCACTGGATATCCATTATCTCTATTTGTAATGCCAATTCCTAAAGGACCCTAAATTTGTCACAATGAGATACTTTAGATTTCTATAGTCGTGTATAAGATGAGGACATGGATTTTTTAACTTTTATTACCTCTCAGGCATAAAGTTTCAAACAAATTTTAGGAATCCAGCTTTTGTTTTGTGGTTAGTCCGGTAACTGCATAGTTGGAGGTAAGACCAGAAAGGAAGAGAAGGTACCTTTCAATCAGCTTTCAAGAGGTCATAAGTCTTTACCATGCCTTTGTGAATACAGTGGGAGGCTAAAATTGCTTTGTCCTTCTCCATAGAAAAAAGAGAGCAATTAAGGATCCCAGGTGGGGAATCTGGGTTATGTGCTAAGGGAGTTAAGGGCCCCAGCACCAAGGAAGGCATGACTTTCTTACAGACCAAATGGAACACTTCCAGAGTGGCGCCAATCAAAGGGTGAGTTTTCATTAATTTAGGAAGACTAGACCAAGGTATTCAAGGAGAATGACAAAGAACCAAATCTAAATTAATCTATTCCTTGTGACTAGCGTGGCAGTGCTAATCTATCACACTGGTTAGGTGAGTTGCATAGTAATATAATTTAAAATCTGATAAGCCCATTCCTCCTTATTCTTTGGGTTCTGTAATTAACCACTAGGGGACCGCCCGCAGTACATATACTGCTACAAGGCAGTCCCTGTGCGCAGGATCACATATATAAACGTGATCCTGCTTTACTTGGTAGGGGGCGCGCAAGGCGCGCAACCACCCTACCCGCGGCACCGATCGCCCTATCCGCGATCGGTGCCGCAGATAGGGCGATCGGTGCCGTGGGTGTCGATCACCGGGTCCTGGCCGGTGATTGCCGGCAATCACTGACAGAGAGGAAGGCTGCATTGTTTTCAGTGGAGCTTTCCTCCCTGTCAGCTTTCAGCTCACTGTTCTGGGATCGCTGGTCACAGCCTCCCGGAACAGTGTGTAACAGAGCAGTACACAACCCCGCCCCCTAGTAAAACACTCCCCTCACATACACCCTGTTCCAAATTATTATGCAAATTTAAGTGTCACAAAGATGAAATATTTTGTTTTTCAGTTTAACTCATGGATGGCATTGTGTCTCAGGGCTCTTTTGATCACTGAAAACAATCTCGGACACCTGTGATAATTAGATTGGCAGGTGAGCCCAATTTAAGGAAAAACTACTAAAGGAGGGTGTTCCACATTATTAAGCAGAGCACCATTTTCAAGCAATATGGGGAAGAAAAAGGATCTCTCTGCTGCCGAAAAGAGTGAAATAGTTCAATGCCTTGGACGAGGTATGAAAACATTAGATATTTCACGAAAACTTAAGCGTGATCATCGCACTATTAAGAGATTTGTGGCTGATTCAGAGCACAGGAGGGTTTGTGCAGATAAAGGCACATTGAGGAAGATTTCTGCCAGATCCATGCATCGGATCAAGAGAGCAGCTGCTAAAATACCATTACATAGCAGCAAACAGATTTTTGAAGCTGCTGGTGCCTCTGGAGTCCCACGGACATCAAGGTGTAGAGTCCTCCAGAGTCTTGCAACTGTGCATAAACCTTCTATTCGGCCACCACGAACCAATGCTCACAAGCAGAAACGGCTGCATTGGGCAGAAAAATACATGAAGACTAATTTTCAAACAGTCCTGTTCTCTGATGAGTGCCGTGCAACCCTGGATGGTCCAGATGGATGGAGTAGTGGATGGTTGGTGGACGGCCACCCTGTTCCAACAAGGCTGCGACGTCAGCAAGGCGGTGGTGAAGTCATGTTTTGGGCCGGAATCATGGGAACAGAGCTGGTCGGCCCTTTTAGGGTCCCCGAAGGTGTAAAGATGACCTCTGCAAAGTATGTGGAGTTTATGACTGACCACTTTCTTCCCTGGTACAGAAGGAAGAGCTATGCTTTCCGTAATAAAATCATCTTCATGACAATGCACCATCTCATGCTGCAAAGAATAACTCTGCATCAGTGGCTGCTATGGGGATCAAAGGAGAGAAAGTCATGGTGTGGCCTCCATTCTCCCCTGACCTCAATCCTATTAAGAAGCTTTGGAGCATCCTCAAGCAAAAGATCTATGAGGGTAGGAGGCAGTTTACATCCAAACAGCAGCTTTGGGAGGCTATTCTGACATCTTGCAAACAAATTCAAGCAGAAACTGTCCAAAAACTCACAAGTTCATTGGATGCAAGACTTGTGAAGCTGCTATCAAATAAGTGGTCCTATGTTAAAATGTAACGTGACCTGTTAAAATGTTTAAAAAGTTAAAATGTTGTTAAAGGCTTGATTGAAATAGCTTTTGATTTCAGTAAATATGCTGCAAACACAACAAATAACAATTTTCAGTTCTTTACAACCTATAAAGTGTTTTGAAACTTACTGTGCGTAATAATTTGGAACAGTGCATTGTAAGTTTTTTATGTTTAACAAAAATCCTGTTATCATTAGGAGGTTTGTTCAATAAAATTTGAATTGTACTCTTAATAGTTGATAACATGAGAGTTATGCTGATTGATATTTACATCAATTATTTAGGTAAATAAGAAAAATATAATTTGCATAATAATTTGGAACACGGTGTAGTTAACCCTTTGATTGTCTCCAAAAGTTAACCCCTTCCTCCTCAGTGCCATTATTACAGCATCAGTGTTTTTCCTTTGCACTGATCACTATATTGGTGTCACCGGGGATGTCAGTGACCCCAAGTCATTACCCCCCAGTGTCAGAATGACCGCCCCAATCCCACCATAAGTCGCTGATTGCTGCCATAAGTCGCTGATCGCCACTATTATTAGTATGAAAAAATAAAAAAATCTAGTATCTATACTGCCATTTTAAAAAGCTATAACTTTCACGTAAACCAATTAATTTACACGTATTGGGATTTTTTTTAGCAAAGACATGTTGCAGAATACATTTTGGCCAAAATTTATGACGAAATTTGATTTTTAAATTTTTTTACTGGACGTTTTATAGCAAAAAGTCCAAAATATTGTTTATTTTCTCAAAATTGTCGCTTTTTTTTTTTTACAGCACGATCAAATACCACCAAAAGAAAGCCCAATTCGTGGGGAAAAAATAATGTCAATTTAATTTTTGTTCAGCGTTGCATGACCGCGCAATTGTCAGTTAAACTGACGCAGTCCCATAACACAAACCACTTATGTAACTGCTTCCTGACCACCCTATAGCAGAAATACTGCTACAGAGCGGGACAGGTGTACGCAAAATCACATATATATACGTGATTCGCACTCCCGTGGTTTTCACGCCCCTCCCAGATAGCGTCAGATTGCCCTTCAGTACACCAGTAATCACATTTAACCCCTCGATTGCCAGGAAGACGCTTTTACACAATAAACCTCCATAGTAGTATAGTGTCTGAACGGATCAATATCTTTGATCATATCAGCACTATACCAGCGTTCACATTAGTATAGTGTCCCCAAAAACACAGCATTAGCGAGATCAGCCCCAGCACTTGCCAGCACCTGCGTTTAGCCCCTACTCTTACCCCCCCCTTCTCCCCCAGCAAGTGCAGTGCCAGTAGGTCATTGTCACTTGATCTATTGCACACAAAACCGCAGTGTTTGCAGAATTAGGCCTGATCTCTGTTAGCACTTGCCAGTAAATTTTGATGACTCTCATATGCAGCAGAGTGCCAGTACTAGTGCCGCGCTACCGTTTGGTGAAGTGGCGAGCACCAGCAGTCTAGTACATCCAGGTCTTTCATATACCTCTTAGATTGTAAGCACCAAGGGGCAGGGCCCTCCTATCCCTCTTGTATTGAACTATATTGTTGCTGTATTGTCTCCCGTTATATTGTAAAGCGCTGAGCAAACTGTTGGCGCTATATAAATCCTGTATAATAATATTAATACCAGCACTGCAGTATGACTTGGTGACGTGGCGAGTCCCATAAGTACAGTACAAGCTGGCTGTCAGGGCTCCGGGTATGACCAGAGGTATGTGAACTGACGCAGGGAAACGCAGGCTTCAGATATGTTATAAACAATTTATTAATACTAACAATACAAAACGCAGTGCAATACTAAAACATAAACAAAGTGCAAACGAACCAAACCACCCACAGATAACAATACATACAATGCAAGCGTAGTCAGGCAGGCCGGGTCAATAACAATCGGGCAGGTAGGAACAGGAGGAGCAGGCAGAGAGTAGTCAGGTCACGAGCCGGGTACAGCAACTAACGGGCAGGTAGGTACAGGGGGTCAGGCAGAGAATGGTCGGGGTCACAAGCCAGGGATCAAACAGGAGAAGTCAGCAGAGGTCAGGATCAATCAGGGTCGGCAACAAGTCAGGCAGGAACAGGAACAGGAATGCAGGTAACAAGATACAGGGGCCCATGGAAAAACACACACCAAGGCCCAGACTGCAGTTCTGGCCATCCTTAAATACACCTCTGTAATCAGCTTCAGGTGTTTGGCTGGCTGCAGGGTTGAGTCTCTGATTGCTGAGAGCACCCGCTGGCCAGCCCTGGTACTGCAGCCCACAAGGCAGGTGAGTCCCACCATTACTGGCAAGTCCATTCCTGACACTGGCGCAGTGGCAAGCACAAGTATTGTCCTGCAACCAAACCACCAAGAATTCGCACACAGGCCCGTAGATCCCCTAGTATCCTTCCGGATGTGCTTGCAAATCCCAATTGGCAGCCCACAAATTCTGCAGCATTTATACTTCCCCCATTCACTGCCCAACTTGGAATTCAGGTGGAAACAGCAAATTTAACTACTCCCCTTGTATTTTTAGAGCTGTTTTTCACAGAAGATCTGTATGCATTGATTGTGGATCAATGCATTTTATATGCACAACGATGTATCGCCGCCAACCAAAATTCAAGGCTTGCCAGACCATTCGCATGGAAACTCATTACGGTTTTCGAATTTATATTTTTTTGGAGTCTAACCCTCAACATGGGCATTACTAAAATAAATGAATTGTCGTTGTATTGGTCCACAGACCCGATTCATCATATCCCGTGTTCTCTGCTGCCTTGGCCAGGCATAGATATGAGAGTATTATTATTATTATTATGCAGGATTTATATAGCGCCAACAGTTTGCTCAGAGCTTTACAATATAATGGGAGACAATACAGCAACAATACAGTTCAATACAAGAGGGATTTGAGGGCCCTGCTCCTTGGAGCTTACAATCTAGGTAATGTGTTTTATGCATTTCAACGACAATACACTCTGTCATCCTCGAGGTGGCCCTGAATTTGACCGGCTCCACAAAATTCAGCCCCTCGCAAGCGTGCCAGATATGGGGTCAAGATGTAGAAGATCTGTGAGAGGACAACAGGCTATACTTATAAGTTTCGGATTTACGAGGGAATAGATAGTCACGTGGAGCCCCCCGGATGCCCAGACTACACACTACTTTTATTGAAGCGTGCCACTATTTAGACATTTGTACAATCTTGGAACTAGCGCATGTGGCAAAGTGTGACCTAATGTGTGCCCACCATTAGAAGTGGGTGGATGCAGGGCGGTATATTTTAATGGTGGGCATACCACACACTTTTTTTTTGGCAGAGATTTCTTCTCTTTTTTTCATTCAGTCCACAGGCTGCATACAAAAAAAAAATAGAACATAGCATATATACCCAACAAGGACCAGCGATGTACTGGTACATCACTGGACTTTGAATGGTTTTACCAGGATGATGCCTACAGCTGCAGGCATCATCCTGGTATCATTTTTCTCAGCTGGCAATCGGCTTTCATGTAAAAGCAATCCTAGTGGCTAATTAGCTGCAGGATTGCTTTTACAAGCAGCGGGAGACAATGCCCCCCCGCTGTCTTCCACGGCCTTCTCGGGCAGTCCCGGGGGAACCTGAGAATGGTGCCAATCATCTCTATAGCCGAAGAAATCAGAAGCTATGAGCATTTCACCACTTCAGTTTCGCAGTAAATAAACAGCGCCATTTGTAAATTGGGAAAGCATCTGATCACACCGATCCTGGTTTGATTAGATAATGTAAGGGCAGAGGAGATATCTGGAGCCCTATAGAACCCAGATTTCTGAAAAAAGAATATATGACAATGCCCATTGATGTTATAGGAGATATTTGCATTCCATGTGATAGCATTAAAATGATAAAAAAAAAACAAATAAAGGGACAGTGTAAAAATAATTAAAAAAATCAAAATAACTTAAAAAAAGTACCCTCACCCCCCCGCACACGCGCGCACCTGCGTTTGTGAGCCTTGACCCTGTGCCAGTATGGAAACAGCAGTTGCACCATGCATGTGAGGTATTGCCACGAAGGTCAGATCAAGGGAAGTAATTCTAACACTAGACCTCCTCTGTAAATATAAAATGGTAGCTTGTAAAGGCTTTTACGTATGCAGTTTGTCGCCATTGCACGGGGCATGCACAGTTTTAAAGCATGTCATGTTTGGTATCTATTTACTCAGCATACCATCATGTTTTATAATTTACCAAATAATTAGCCAATATATTGTGTTTTTGTGCATTAAAATTAAAAAAAAGTGTATTTTTTTTTTAAATTGCGTTTGAAAAATCGCTGCGCGAGTACTATGTGACATAAAAAATTACAGCACCTACCATTTTATTCACTAGGGTGTTTGCTTTAAAAAATATGTAATGTTTGGGGTTTTAATTAATTTCCTAGCAAAAAATACTGATTTGTTTGATGTGAACAAAAAGTGTCAGAAAAGGCTTGGTCTTCAGGTGGTTAGAAGAGTTAATGATGTGTGGCATAAACTTCTAATGCTGGGCATAAAATGCCCCACCCCCCAAAACAACCCCTTTTTGGAAAGTAGACACCCCAAACTATTTGCTGAGAGGCATGTTGAATCAATAGAAGAATTTATTTTTTTACCACAAGCTTTTGGAAAATGGCAAACAAAATTTTGTTTTCATTTTTACACAAAATTGTCACTTAAATGATTTATTGCTCACACATACCATGGGTATATGAGGAATTACTCCCCAAAATACATTCTGCTACTTCTCCCGAGTATGGGGGTACCACATGTGAGAGATGTCAGAGACCTGTAACAAACTCCAATGATTTTCTTTGAACTATGCACATCCACATGTTCCACCCATAATGCTTCAGCCTTATCTTACTCTCCATCAATTAAGTCCTCTTTCACACTCGCTCTGAGATCACTTCTCACATAGAGACAGACACCACCTCCTTTCCTTTTCACCCTGTCTCTCCAAAAAAGAGCATAGCCAGGAATATTAATACCCCAGGCATGTGAGGAATGAAGCCAATATTCAGCAATACCAATTAAATCATAGCTCTCTTTGTGTACCAAAGCTTCCAACTCACCTATTTTGCTTGGTAGACTTCAGGCATTGTTGAACAAACACTTTAATCATTGTCACATTTTGCACATACATTTTGTATATTTTTTTTATTTTAGTGCAAAGAGTACCATTTCCAATGGTTGTTTGTAACAAGGAGACCTTCTTATCACCTGCCGTAACCTTCCCCCCATCTTTCCCAATTCCACCCACCAATAGGGATTGACTCCTGTCTGATTTGTCTACCCCATAATAATCTAATTCTCCCTCTCCCCTCTATTCTAGTTTAAAGACTCTCCCAGCCTTCCCATAAACCTTTCCTCCAGCACAGCACACCCCCTTCCATTTAGGTGCAAACCATGTTTAGCATATAGGTTGTACCCCAATAAAAAGTCAGCCCAGTGCTCTAGAAACCCAAATCCTTCCCTCATACACCCAGTCTTTAGCAATGCATTCAGTCTCTAATCTCCTCCTGTCTTTCCTGTGTTGCATATGACACAGGCAATATTTCAGTGGTGTTGCCTGTGGATAAAATGTGAACCAAACAATTTTAATGCATAATGGCCACAGGGGACTTAGTTCTCCTACAGCACAATTGGGGCTTGTTCTTACCATATCCATTGCATCACATTTTTCTGCACACCACCACACATGTAAGATGTAAACATACAATTGTTTTCTATGGTAGTAGAGAAAGAAAAGGGAAAATGGAAGAAGGTGGACTCAGCCGAGGGAATGCTTGAGAATGTATATCCCATTATTAATTTATATTGGTGTTATGGTTTGAAACTGAGTAGAAAATGAGAAGAGATAGAGAATGGTGCACTGTGTTGCAATGCAACTGGAGTACCAATCATGTAAACTAGCTGTCATTTGTTTTATTCTCATAATGTGGTTCAATTTGGTAGTTTAGTCCCATAAACTAGGAGCAGATGAGGACCTCCAATGCCCAAGGATCAATGCTCTACCTTTTTAGCTTAGCACAGCATCTGCATCCCGCCTCCACCAGCACTGCATGTATAAAACCTACCAAAGGCTTCCTGCCCCATGTGTACTCAAAAAATCTGCCTGTAATAATGCTGTAGCTGGGATTTTGAGAGTGTTTAGACATAGATGGGGAGACCGACGATGGTGTCTGTTGTGCATGCAGTGTTGATATTGGCAGGAAGGCTCAATTACTTTGGGAACTACAGTAGCTGGGAAAACGTAAAGTGATATTTTAAGCTGTGTGAGGACTGCAGAGCTGAAATGACTAAAAAGATGATTTAAATACTTGTACCTTGTGAGGACTATAAAGGAAGGAATGTCCTTCCCCTGGTGGAGCAAATTGGATCATTTCCATTTTTTTTTTGCCTTCCTCTTGATCAGCTGTGTGTATAGTTTTCTGTGTTTGGTGGTTTTGTATTTATTTCTATTATTTTATTTATTAATTTTTCATTCTGTTGGTTGAACTAGATGGACTAGTGTATTTTTTAACCTGATTAACTATGAAAGAACTATATAACTTGTCATATTAAAACAATACCACAAATGAGTATGCTGATGTATGTTACGTGTCATAATGAGAAAAAAAATCATTTTTTCTCCAATTAAATCTAGCTTTAACATGTGAAATGTTGACACTGGCTGAAATTCCCAATTCTTCTTTTCTCTGTTGTGATATTCCCTTTGAGCATTGTTATCTTCATAGTTATGATGTGATGATTTGGGGTTGTAAAAATCTTGACCAGCAAGCATAGCACATCAAGCCTTTAGTAAATAGACTATGTGGCATGTCATTTTTTCAGTGTCTGTGAAGCTTCACTTAGGTAAATATTTTACCTGTGGGAAACTGGAACACTGAGAGATGTAACTGGAGATGAGCAAACATCTCATAATACGTTTGGCTACTTATATACCACCACGAACTAGCTACTTTGCTTGATTTTAATTTGCCAGTATTTTTGTGCTGGATATAGATATATACAATATATAGTTCTTTGTGAAAGCCTCAGATAACCATTTTTAATAGACCTCCAAGCCCTTTTATATGATAATTAAAGCTTAACTCCAGCCACAAATATCAATATAAGTAGTCCATAAAAAGTTAAAACAACAAAGTCAGTTTTTGCTGCAATATTCACTTTCATATTACAATTTTAATATTAAGGTCCACCTTTAAAACAAAAACATTTTTTTGCTTTATGCTTTACTACTTTGCATGCACTTTCCCATGTAGGAAAGTGCAGCCCACCACTCTGGGGACCACAAGAAATTAGGACTGCATGCTGACTTCGAGAGAATTACTCATCCACCTTTGTCTTCAAACTAACTATAAACTTTTTCTGTGGCTTTTCTTTTTTTGGTATCCAAATGTTTAAATGTAGGAAGGCAGTAGATTACAGTTTAACAAATTTGACATAAAGAGTAACGTAATCAACAAACAACCTGACGAAGTGTTGTGACGAAACGCATTAGGGCGTGGTTTAACCAGTGACGCCATCACGTACGCCGCTTCACGTGTCCGGCCCACGTGATCGCAATGACGCCATCTTGGTTGCAGGCAGGCTGGTGAGACGCTACTGTGATAGCAGAGAGCTCTGAAGTGATGAGAATTTTATTATACAATGCTTGTTTTTCACTAAATTAATGTGAGTGCGATTTTATGGTGGGACTTTTGGAATAAATTGTTTTCATACGATATTGCACTATGGCGAGTGTCTTTTATCTTGTTCACTTGTGATCTATGAAGTATATGGAAATCTCTCAGCTGGAGTGAGCTAAGCTGTGGATTAATATAATTGAATACACGAAGATATGCTGGTTATTCACCAGCATCTGGTGAGTGTGTATTTTGATGGGGTGTTAAGCACTGGATTATGCACTGGTGATGGAGGACTTCATAGCTGCATTTACTGAAGATCATATTCATTAATGTTTGGACTTTACTGAATGGACTCTATGAGGATTCTATTTATTTAGTTATTTAATATTTCACATATTTATTTGGTGGTGGATTCATTTATTTATATATTTTTTTGAGTGTAGCACTATTACTTGTGGTCATTTTTATATTACAGTTATATATTTTTGTCACATATTAGATATTATTTTAATAATGTTTATTTATATAGAACAAAAAGAGTCTCGAAAAATAATATCAAGGGCTCATCTTAAACTGGATCCACATCCTATATTCAAAGAATTGAGTAAAGAGCCAAAAAGCTTGTGCAGACTTTTAAGGCACCATACACTAATATATAAAAGCAGATTTTTTTTTAAATTGAAAAACATATTTAAACCAATTTTATAGTAAATTCAATAAGTATACACAAGAATTAAAGGTAGAATCAGCCTCACCCAGAAGAGATATGTCACACTCCCAACTAGTAGATAGAAAACATTCTCTTGTATGTAAGATAGTAATCAACCCGTATACAATTACATATGAGATGACATCACTTATTGGAGGAAGACAATTTGTGCTGCACTATATGTTTAAGAATATTTATATGGTGTGGTGGAAAGCTCTATTGGTGACAATTTGCACAGCACTTTATGTTTAAGCTTATTGGAGGGAATGCGCTAATTTCACCATCTATAGTTAACGTTTCAAAAACTACATTTTTTTTTTTGAGTGTTCCCTATGGACAAATAACTATTTGATGATGTGAGTTAACACTATAATATCTCTATGGGCATATGATATTGCTGCATTCAGACTGAATTAGCAGACCCTCATTGGAAGCATGGATGCCATATAGTGGTACCCCTATGGCTTTGGTTCCCCACTGATTTAGTTCGAATGGCCTCGGCATCCTGCTGGTAGGTGTTTATAAGATAGTGACATTTAATTCCTCAGCATCCCTAAATATTCAGCATACAATATATTTCCCATCCAGCTACCTGAAGAAGTAGAATTTTTTCAGAGAAACACATTGAGATTTGGACTAGTCCCACCCCACCCAACTGTGTGGAACAATACATCTTATCTATAATTGTATACAGGTTCATTACTCTCATACGTACAAGAGGATGTGTTTATTATGTACTAGCTGGGAGTTTGACATATCCCTTGCAAATGAGGCAGCTTCTGCCTTAAATGTTTGTGTATACTGTCTTCATTTTACTATAATAAGTGGTTTTAAATATGTTTATCAATAAAAGGAATCTGCATAAAGTAAAAGGGGAAGGTGAATGAAGTAAAGGGGGCGGTATGGAATAATGCACATATTTATTAGAAAGTCTTGACTGGTTCACAATCATGGGTGTTGCTTCCATTTTCTGGTGAGGGCTGGTTTCCTCAAGCATAGGGCCAAACAGTTCCATCTATCCCTAAACACACACACACACACAAACACGCACACACACACATACACACCCTATCAAATATTCTCGTACATTCACTTTATCCCACACCCACATTTACTTTACCCCTGAGGTTGCATGGGGTATCAGACTGTGGTAGGAAATGGAGGTAGTAGTAAAGTCACCTTGGGGTACAAGGTTATTCTGAATTTTTCTTTTGTATTGTTAATAGAGGCTGTAGAATACTCCATTGGCATAATTAAATTAATTTGTGTGACATGAATGTCAAGAAAAGGTCTGTTCCTGTTTCCATAGGGCAGGAATGCAGGCTTGGCAGCACTGAAGACATAGGGTAGTTAATGACAGTTTCTTCACGTTGCTTTTAAGGTTGCCATACACAGTACATGCCTGTCTACCTTTTGTTTACCAGACAAACATTTCAGCATAATTAGACAGGTGGTGGAGCCCTCTGAATGTCTATTGCCTTAATTCGTACCTTATTTAGAGCTGACATCTCAAGTGTCAGATGATCAGCATGTAATATCCTTGGGCATCTTCAGACACTGATACCAGTTATTTATTTGCTTTAAAAACATGCAATAATTTGATTTCTATGAGCTTTAGTTTTTCTTTAAGGAAATTCTATACAGACCTATATTGTCTGCACTACAGAGTTCTTTCTAAAAAAAAATGGTCATTGTTTGGAAAGTCACTGAGGGGGAGTATCTTGTGGCCTTTGGAGATCATGCCCCAGCTAAAACTAATTGGATCACACTTTATTTTTTTTTCCTCCTTCTGGCTCAACTGCAGGTTTACTGATCTGAAGATGCACGTTTTATTTATTTGTCTTTCGGTTGAATAGGATGGACATGTGTCTTTTTCCACCTTAACTGCATAACTGATTCTGACCAGGGTGAAGCAAGTCAACTTCTGATCTGAATACTTGGTCCAGGTCATGTAGCTGAAGCAAAGAGGTTTATTGTGCCTACAATTTTCTCTTAGTACACATTTACATTATAAAGCAGGACCACAATTTAAATAAAATCTGTTCTTCAATTGACCTCTCGAATGAAAATGAGACCATTAATCACACATATGCGTTGTGGCAGCAGCACTACCACCGAAACTTACCATAGGTAGTCAGATAGGTGCTAGATTCTGGTTTGTTTCCCTGCTTGATTGGAAGGACATGAAAATAACAAAGCTCAAAGGGAATTTGAGGGCAAAAAAAAAAAAAGATGGAGCGATTTGGGAGTCACAGTGGTGGCAACATTTGATACATTAAAACAGGCTTAATTGGGGGTTTTGAGTCTTGTCTCATTATGACATATAAAGCAAGCCACAATACCTATGTCTCTTTTGTGGTAATGAATTGTACAGGAGGTCTTCAGAGACATCTCACCCTTTGTTTTACAATATCAATCAGCTAAACCAGAGATTGTTTGCCTCCATGCTAATGCATCCATTGTTTGTATGTATGACATTGTTTTTACATACAGAGATTTATATCCTTCTTTGAAATGGAGTTTTATTTGCATGATGTGGCATTTTTTTCATGATGTCATTAGCTATTTGCTGACTGCTCACCTCATGTCTCCAGACTGTGATTTGAAATGGCTGCAAATTTAAATAGCAAAAAAAAGCCATTAAACACATTCCCTATACTATAACAGCTATACAGTTATTCTGGTATAATATTTCGTATGATTGGAGGCTCTGGGTTTTTGTACTTTGTCTACCACTGTTGCACTTTACATTGCTTCATGGAATAAGCCTGATATTCAACATTAAATTACAGATTCCTTTGTCCCTGGTAAGTATCAACAAGAAAAATCATTCAGTAGGATAATATTACAATGTACATTACCTGCATTTCTAAATGCTATTATTGGTAATGGAAATTTACAAAGGAATTGCAAAAAAAAAAGCATTTCAGCTTTGCCAAATGTAGGGCCAATTTCTTAAGCAAATATTATATACACACACTAAATTGCCAAAAAGTATTGGGAAACCCCTCCAAATCATTGGATTCAGGTGTTCCAATCACCTCCATGGGCACAGGTGTAAAAAAATCAAGCACCTAGGCATGCAAACTACTTCTACAAACATTTGTGAAAGAATGGGTCGCACTCAGGAGCTCAGTGAATTCAAGCGTGGTACTGTGATAGGTTGCCACCTGTGCCATAAGTCCATCCATCAAATTTTCTTGCTACTAAATATTCCACGATCAACTGTTAGTGGTATTATAACAAAGTGGAAGCAACTGGGAACAACAGCAACTCAACCACGAAGTGGTAGGCCACGTAAAACGTCAGAACGGGGTCAGTGAATGCTGAAGCGCGCAGTGCACAGAAGTCACCAACTGTCTGCAGAGTCAATAGCTAAAGACCTCCAAACTTTGTGTGGCCTTCAGCACAACAACAGTGTGTAGAGAGCTTAATGGAATGGGTTTCTATGGCTGAGCAGCTGCATCCAAGCCTTACACCCCCAAGTGCAATGCAAAGCATCAGATGCAGTGGTGTAAAGTACACCGCCACTGGACTCTAGAGCAGTGGAGATGTGCTCTTTGGATTGATAAATCATGCTACTCTGTCTGGCAATGTAATGGACATGTCTGGGTTTGGCGGTTGCCAGGAGAATGGCACTTGCCTGACTGCATTCTGCCAAGCGTAACGCGCAACGTATGGGGTTGTTTTTCAGGGGTTGGTCTTGGCCCCTTAGTTCCTGTGAAGGGAACTCTGAAGTCATCAGCATACCAAGACATTTTGGACAATTTCATGCTCCCAACTCTGTAAGAACAGTTTGGGGATGGCCCTTCCTGTTCCCACATGACTACGCAGGAGTGCACAAAGCAAGGACCACAAAGACATGGATAAGCGATTTTGTGGTTGAGGAACTTGACTGGCCTACACAGAGTTCTGACCTCAACCCAATAAAAACACCTTTGGGATGAATGAGAGCCGAGACTGTGAGCCAGGCCTTCTTGTCCAACATCAGTGCCTGACCTCACAAATGTACTTCTGGAAGAACGGTCAAACCTTCCCATAGACACACTCCTAAACCTTGTGGACAGCCTTCCCAGAAGAGTTGAAGCTGTTATAGCTGCAAAGGGAGGGCCAACTCAACTAAGACTGGGATGCCATTAAAGTTCATGTGCGTGTAAAGGCAGGCATACCAAATATATATATATATATATATATATTTTATTATTATTGTTATTTTGTTGTTTACATTTGCAAACATACATGAAAACAATATTCCCTGATGGCAGTGGCCTCTTTTAGCAGGATAATACACCCCACCATACTGAAAAAATGGTTCAAGAATGGTTTGTGGAACACACTAATGCATTTTAGGGGTTGACTTCTAAATCCTCTGGATCTCAATCCAATTGAACATCTGTGGGATATGCTTGAAAATAATTCTGATCCATGGAAGCCCAACCTTTCAACTTACAGGACTTAAATTATCTGCTTCTGATGGCTTGGTGCCAGATACCACAGCATACCTTCAGAGGTCTAGTGGAGTCCACGTCTCCATAGGTCAGGGCTGTTTTGGTGGCAAAAGGAGGATCTACTCAATAATAAGTAGGTGGTGATAATGTTATGGCTGATCAGTGTATTTGTGGAAGTGGTGCAGCCATGGAGACACTTTAAAATAATGTTTAAGATGCTGCCAAACTTGTTCAGGCATCATGCAAGATAAACAAGTATATTCTCAGATGGTGGCTCAGAGATGACACAATCATATACATTTTTGTCTGGGCAATGTCTGATGCAGATCTGGAATGTATTCATGCAGATTTGTAACATTCATAAAATGTCATCTTTAACATGAGGTCCACCTCTCATCAGAGTACCAGCAGTGCCATATATACATTATGATCTTTAGCTGACAGAGCAAACTTATCTTGGAGTTACTCCCATACCACATGTGGTGCATGCACATGAATCCAGACATAGAAGACTTTGCACCCAGTGCAACAAACAGTTTCTACATTGACCAAACAGCTGTTATTTCCTTTCTTTGGGAAGTACACAGATGGAGGGGTGCACAAACATCAAGTTGGCCAGCTCAAATCCTACTAATCAGCTGATTACTTGCCTTGTTTCTAGTTTTGCAAAGCTATGAGGAACTTACATGGCCGCTTCAAGGTGCTACTATAACATGCATCTCTTTAAAAACAGACATCACTTTCATGGTGTCAGATAGTAAGGGGATACAAGCGGAGAGTGTTAATTGTGCAGTTATACAGTGTTTTGGCTGTTTTCTCTACCCCCACTTATTTACTTGGTTCTATACATATTATAAATGTAATAAGTGATTATAACCTTTTGTCTATACCTGAATTTAGCCAATCCTCATGTGGTTAATACTAACAATGTTAATAGCAAAGGAAAAACAACTGTGCAAAAATAAAGATCTAAGTTATTTACACAGCAAAGAAGCTGACTACTAATCAAATACAACAAAAAATATAATACAGAATGTTACCAGTACAAAGGAAGACTACAAGAAAGAAATAGTTACAGGAAAAAGACAGAGCAATGGTGATATATGTTACACAGACACCCTGATGTTTCTGAGGTCTGGCTCCAGAAGGCACACAAGGACGAAGAGAGCTTTTCTCCCTTGTAAAAGCTGTTTTATGCACTTTCCAAAAGACCATCCCTAGACCCACCCACCCAAGTAAATCACACCTTTATCTTCCAGTGGGTGGGCTTCAGAGCAATGATCAGTTTAGTTGAAAGAAAAACAGGAAATTCCAGTTGCCTTCCATCCCCCTCACCTCCATTGAGTCTTTTGTGTAACCCCCCAGAGTCACAATAACCTGTAGGCCCAAAATTGCTATTACATTTCCCCCTAAAGTTTATTGGAGAACTTATGCCCTCCCTCAATGATTTTGTACCCACTCATGACCACCCAGAAGGCCCAACCACCCCCACCACCACTGCGGCCTCCTCCTCTTTCTTGATCACGAAGGAATTTCTTATCTGTCCTGAGTAAACAGAGAAGTCCTGGTGCCTCTGAGACCTCACATTCGGACCATGAATGCCTGTGCTGCGATGTTTCCTCGCCCCTCTGCCTTGGAAGGACGGAACTCCAACATCGATGGGGGGGATCCTGGTATCTTTAGTCCCGTAGTTTGGGAACACTGTGCAAAGATTGGATCAGACCGCGAAATGGCACTATTCAACATGGTGAAAGATAGTTGAGGAAGGTCTAGCTTTTGCTACCCTTGTCTCAAGAGATGACGTGGTGGTTGCCGTTTCTTTAGGTGGTGGTAGGGCAGGCCTCCAGACAATCATACATGGATACAAAAAAAAAGGAGAATGTTATGGGGGAAATCAAGAGTGAAGCAGCTGTTTGGGACTTTAAGGTTGTTAAGCATAGGGGTCTTAATGTGGGCAAGTAAAGTGGGATCTCCACAGGATGCCGAGTCTGAGCAACAGCCGGTATTTACCAGGGCCCCTGAAGGTGAGGTTGGCCGATTCTGCATGCTATTGTCAGGTCTCTGGGTTCTCCCCACCCACTCACAGAGCTTGGGGTGAAACTATATACAGATTGAGGGATGTCTGCAGGAAGCAATTATAAGCCTGTGGATCCCCGTCGGACTCTTGATGCTGAGTCGGGCACGAATGCCACAGCCTTATAATTCACAGCTCATTTATTTAAATAATTACACGAAACAAGGAAAAAGAAAGGAAGAGGAAAGAGTAATAAAAGCATAAACATAATGATATAAAAATAAAAAGGTACATATTTGATGCTCTTCCAACTTCAACTTTTACTTTAGGATGGTGAAGAGCAATGAATCTGTATTCATACAAAAACAAATTAAAAATGAGAAAAGGCGAAAAAATATATATATACACTGTATATATACAGTATAGTCGCCTTGGAAAACTGTTCGTAACTGCATTAAAACACAAAAACATTGCAAAAATTGCAGTAGTTACTTAACAACAGACAAGTCCTCTGCCATACTAGTAATCAACAGTATATTTGCAGGTCAGGTACACAAAAATGGAGCTCGTAAAAAAAACATTTAAAAACTTTTAGACTTTAGATAAACCTGACTGCATTTTATTGCTCCAAATTAGAGACTTCTCCCTAAAACAAACCAAAAAAACAATAAAAAGGGGAAAAAAGAAACAAAGAACATCACATTTCCTTTTTCTTTAACTTTGTTGTTTTAGGGTCCTCTCTTGAATGTGCAAATTTCTTTTGTGTTTGTCTGGGTCGGATCAGGTTCTTCAGAGAGCAGTTTCTGAGTTAATGGCCTCTCTGTTTCTCAATAGGAGATACTTCATTGAGGTACACCTTCTCACAAGTTTGGTGTTCATTCTCCTGATGGTGATGCACATTATTAATTGCATCAGGAAGAGCAACAGGGTTACACAAATCAGGTGAAGAGGGTGGATTAAGATGTTTAAGAAAACTGTGGTTTTAGGACTGTACCTGAAGAAACTCATCAGCATACCTTAGCATCTCTCTAATGTGTGTTACTTGGATTAATCGACTTTGATCCAAAGGTAACACCTAAATTGACCACTCCACTCCTCCTAAGACATCCTGATCTCCAGCTCCCTTGTTACCTCCTCCCATGCTCATCATCAGGACTGCTCCAGAACCTCTGGAACTCCCCTCCCCAGTATGTCCAGCCAGCTCCTACCCTGTTCACCACTAGGTGATCTCAGAAAATTAAATTATTTAGGGGAACCTCATCTGCCTCCACCTAAAAACTATACCTCAGCTAGCTCCATCAGACCATTCTTCCGCAGCTATTACTTTTTGTACCACACCCTCCCTTTAGATTATAAGCCCCTTGAGCTGGGCCCTCCTGTTAATGCTCTGCACAAACTGTTGGCGTTATCTAAAACCGGTTGCCCAAAACCAAACTTTTTAACTCTTCTCCAAATTCCAAAGGAAGTTTCTGTAGGTGTATGGGGGTGTCAGGTTTGAGACCAAGCCTTTTCCCTGAGGTAATAGGGGTATATCCCTGTGTCTCTGCTATTCTTTGTGCCAGTATTGCTGTCTCCTGTAAAGCCCCAAGCATAACATAATACCCTCTGTTCTCCAGCACCCATCAGTATCAATCATCTGAGGATGTCCGGACTCATAAACCATCAAAACATGATGGACTCAGGGTTATAACACAGTAAAGTCCGACAGGATAGTACCCAAATTGATTGCGGTATACGCACGTTGTTCAGTCCCTGCAACTGGACACAGGGATGAGACAGTGTAAGTCAGGCATTGATAGCCAAGGAACTGAGCCATCCACCAATCCTTATGACTCATAGCAAACTTGGATACTACCCTACCTGTGTCTTTTCAAAGTGGAAATTATCCCACTGAGAAAGAGGCAATCATTCCTCCGAGGTCCTGGGACACCTCTGATTGTACCTGGGTACTGGACAGAGCAAGTTGGATTTTCTGACCTCTTTACCAACATGTAGCAGACCTCCCAATTTGGTTCTGAGTACCTCCAGATCCGTAGTATAATATTAGTTGAGGTACACTAGGAGTCTAGGACAGGATGGGCACCTGCGGGTACTATCTGAGGAGACTACAGCATACCCGGATGTATCACAAGGTGAAGGGCTCTTGGAAGAGCCGAGGCACAGTGTTCAAGGAACTGCTGCTATTGGGAACAATTGGCCAATAAATAATCTCTTTAAGCGCCGAGGCGCTGGGATCACTGAACAGTAGGGGGTAAAATTCAAGTTGACAGGTGTGCATAGAGACACAGATACTGGGGACAAATATACAAAACACATAAAAACAGCCCTGCAAACAAACTGAATTATCTAGAAGACAGGTAGAGGTGCACAGTGACACTGGACAGGAAACAGGCTTAAAATACAATTGGGTACACAAAGGCAGGCTGCTAGAAACAATAAGGTGACAAGCCTATGGTAATTAGGCAAGCTTGAAAAGAGATAGCCTGGCTGGGGGTGGGGGTGTAGCTAACTGAATTACCAGCAGGAGGTTAACCAGTCTACAACACAGGTCTTGTGGGACAACAAGGATCAGGAAAACCTTGCAAGTTAAAGCCATGGCACTACATATACCATCATACGTACTGATCCTTAGGAATATCTTCACAAAACACAAACACAATAAATGTATTAACACTTTTTAGCCTTATAGCGCTGTCCTAATCAGATTTCCATCTGAAAACTGCCTTTACCTAGTTGCCAATCAGTGGAGCAAAGATACTCGTTCATACCAGAGCTCCTTACATGTCAGATTAGGACATACAAGTGTAAAATCCAGACGCACACGTTCCTGCATTACAAATGGTGTTGTGTATAATTGGGTGCTGCAGGGACCGTCTGCTGGAACCGAACAGAATCAGCAAGGGAAATTGTCACCAGCACACCGAGGATCACCAATATGGGGCCAAAAGTTTTAATGAATGATCACATGGTTACAACAAGGCAATTAGATTAGAACATACAAAACACACCTAGACCTGAACAGTAAGACACAACCTGACTGACAAACTCAAACAAGCACCATCTAGCTCAGGGGTGGGCAAACTTTTTGACTTGAGGGCCGCAATGGGTTCATATATTGGACCCGGGGTCCGGACCAAGAGTAGATGAATGATGTGTATGTGTCATCCATAGTAAGTATAGTAATATTCCCCCATAGTAAGCATAGTAATTAATCCCCCATAGTAATTCATCCCCCATAGTAATTCATCCCCCATAGTAATTAATCCCCCATATAGTAATTCATCCCCCATAGTAATTTATCCCCCATATAGTAATTCATCCCCCATATAGTAATTCATCCCCCATAGTAATTCATCCCCCATAGTAATTCATCCCCCATATAGTAATTCATCCCCCATAGTAATTCATCCCCCATATAGTAATTCATCCCCCCTATAGTAATTCAACCCCCCTATAGTAATTCATTCCCCATATTAATTCATCCCCCATATTAATTCATCCCTCATATAGTATTTCATCCCCATTGTACTATTCCCCCCCAAGTAGTAAGCCAAGTCCCCCCTGTGTCAATTCATTTACCTTTGCTTCGCGCGTTCCTCTCCCCGTGTTCCCACGCCGTTCCGGTCTTCAGGGCGGACTGTGAGAGGAGCCTAGCTCCCCTCATGTTCGTCACGCTGCCCCGCCTACACACATCCTGACAGCCATCCTGACAGTATCACGCTCCACGGGCCGGATTAAAAGGTCCGCCGGGCCGTAGTTTGCCCATTGCTGATCTAGAAACTCATAAACATGTACACGTGAAAACAGACAATACAGGAAAAAGATAATTTTGGAAGACATGATCGCCTTCTGTTCGGAAAGCCCTGAAAGCCAATGACAAAACCTGAGAGGTAAAACACCAATAAAATTTAGTAATAAAACATTTTTTTTTTTCACCTAAAAAATAAACAAATGATTAGGGACTTTACAACACCATCACAGCTTACAGTGAGTATTAAAAAAAACAAAACATATTCTTAGATGTTTTAAAGAGTGCACTTTTTCTATTACAAAAAATTGTTCACGTCAACTAATTATTACCACGTGGATTTTGTTTATGGTATACCATTAATATACAAAAAAAATTGTTTACCATGGTTAAAATAAAAATGAGCAGCTCAAAACAAACATTTTAGTATTACCACTCTTTTACAAAATGTTGTACTTCACCAAAGAAATTCTTCAAAACTTGTCTTCCTAGAAAAACAAACACATTATAGTGAACACAGCTCAGTACTTTTGCATATGAATAGAGTCATTTCCACTCACAGACCTGGCTATACAGGAAGGGGGGTCATTTGTTGGTGGGCTGTCAGCAACTGAGACATTACATTTTTGTATTTCAATGGTTTTTATTAATTTTAAACAGTGTAAAACACAAGCAACAAAATACGCCCACGCAGGGGCTATCAATTGCACCAATAAAAAAGGCAAAATAGAGCAGACAACGCTCTAATTCTAATAAGGCAAAACGTATGCCCACGCAGGGGCTATCAATGGCACATAGATTACAGTAACATCAGTGAGATTTTGATTATCTCAACTAAAGACAGCTGTCCACTGTCACATCAAAACAAACAGAAAAGGAGAGAAGAAGAGCAGAGAAGAAAGGGAAAAAAAAAAAAAAGAAAAAAAAAAACCACACCAAAGAGCAGGGGTCCACGAGCGCCAATACCAAACTCCATTACCTCCCCACACTGGTCGGGGGGAGCGTGGGAAAGGCGTATTGCAACCAAGGCTCCCAAACTTTCAAAAATTTATGTTGAGAGTCGTTGCATATGCTCGACATCTGTTCGTTGAGCATCATAGTAGTCATACGATCCCGCACCCCCTGGAAAAGTACAAACGGACTCTTCCAGGCCTGAGCAATTGTCCTAGTAGCCGATAAAAACAAATAGGAAGCCAACCGCTGCTGACGAGCCAAAAGGCCCGGTATGGGGCAATGAAGCAAAGCATACCGAGCATCCCGGCGTATAGAGAGATGGAACAAAGTGAAAAGGAGGCCAAACACACGAGACCAAAAACGAACCAACCTCGGGCATGACCACCAGATATGCAGTACATCGCCGCGATGGCCACAACCCCGAAAACATCGATCACTACAGGCAGGGTTAGCCTGGGCCAGACGAGCTGGAACCCAATACCAACGGAACAACACCTTGTAGGCTGCTTCCAGCGTGGTCGTATTAAATGAACATTTAGCTATGAGTGACCAGGCCCTACTCCAGTCCTCCGGATCCACAGCCACTCCCAGGTCGCGTTCCCACTGAACAACATATGAAAGAGAAGTGTGAGACGAGCGTCTGTTCAAAGCTGCGTAAAGAAGGGAGATAAGGCCTGGGGCGCCCGGGTGCTGCTGGCAAAGCCGTTCAAAGGCAGATTTCTGATATGGGAAAGCAGAAGTGGCCCTCAGCGAAAGTAGCCAGTGCCGCAATTGAAGGTACCGAAAAAATTCCGCTGGGGGAACATCCCGAGACTCCCGAAGGACATTCCAGGTGGGAAAGGACCGAAAAGTCAAAAAGTGTTGCACCTGTGAGAAACCATGAGCCACCCACCAAGAGAATGCCCTCGGGTGATCTAGACCCGGTGGGAAAAGAGGGTTGTTAACGATTGGAAGCAAGGGCAAAAAGGGTGACATCAGGCCACTGGAGTAACGTACTGAGTCCCAGACTTGTAGGCCATGGAGCAACATCGGACTCAGCGCCATAGGGCGCAGGGCAGGGGGAAGCCATAGGAGTGTTGACAGTGCGATAGGGGCACAATTAGGTAGTTCCAGCAGGACCCAGAGAGGAACATCGGAGGAAGCATGCAACATAGACAGCGGGGCAATCTGGCTCGCCTGATAATACTTAGTTACATTGGGTACCCCAAGACCACCCTGGAGTCTATGAGCAAAGAGCGTGTTTCTAGAGACTCTGGGGTGTTTATCGGCCCAAATAAAACGCATAAACTTCGCCTGAAGCAACCGAAGAAAGTGAGGAGGAACCCGCACAGGGAGGGTGCGAAAATAATATAACAATTTCGGCAAAATGGTCATTTTCACTGAATGAACCCGTCCTATCCAAGACAGGTGCGGAAATTGCCAGGAATGCATAAGAGAAGATAAAGAGCTAAGCAAAGGATAATAATTTGCAGCAAAAAGGGAGTCATAGGTGGGGGTCAAGCGAATGCCCAAGTATTCCAGAGAAGAGGAAGCCCACCGGTAAGGGAAGTGGGATTGGAGACATTACATTTTTGAAGCTCTGTCAAACATTCCAGTTACCTTCAGACAACACAGCATAAAATTCAATAAACACACTCTTACAATTTGTTATCTTAAAGACAAGCTCTAGATACCATTAATACCAGCATGTCTTCTCCAATAACCTGGACTTTTTCTTTTTACTTCCATAAAATCTATTTTGGAAGTTTGAGATTCCTTTAATGATTCCTCCCCGTTTCAGTTGCTGATTCTCAGCCTGTATAGATGCATTCTCTCCCTTCATATGCTGGAATCTAGGCCGTTCATACTTATTACACCTTGGCCATGTTCCAAAGAGTGCTGAATACACTTCTACATCATGCCTCATTGTCCTATATGGAGTTTGTTTCACTACCTTATCAGCATAAGAGGATCCACAAAATCGTGCAATGTGGCCAAATAATCCACATGCGTAACATTTGATCTTTTCTAAGGTGGTCCGGCATCTATTAACTAAAGGCTTTGGTTTAGACTGAGAATATTCAGTGACTGACACCTTTCTACTAACTGATCCATTTCCTCCTGTAATATTTTGTTATCTCTTGTTAGCTGTTGGTGGCTAGCATCAGAATTAGTTACAGAAATTTTTAAACTACTCAAGTCGCTTTTGGATATTTCAAGAGCTTCCTGTAGTGATTCGTTTTGCAACTTCAGATGCTCATATTCCTTAGCCATCCAACAGGCAGCAAAGATCAGTGGAGTCTTTCCCGCACGCTTACTTTAACTTTTCCCGATAGGTTTAGATTTCTTATCTTCTAACTCTAGTCTGGCCTTTCCCTGACTAACGTCTCTGTTTTCCTCGTTCTGTTCCTGTTCCTCACAGTCTTTTGGCCTTACCTTGTGGCTCTCCCTTTTCATTAACTGCTGATAACAGTCCATATCAGTGCTTGAGAATTCCACTGGCAAGGACTGGGTAACTGCATAAGGCCTCAGTCATGAAGATTGCTCATTGTCCCCTTGTTCATCGTTGCCACAATTCTGGGGTTTAGACTTTTGTGACTGCTCCTTCATACATCTACTGTCAAGTGTTGTTTGGAATGATTTCTCTTTAGATTCCATATTAAAAACATTCCCTGCCTCCCTACTGATTGACTCTAACAGCCATATGCTCCAAGAATCTCTTTCATTTGGGTGTGTCATCTTTTTACGATGATCATACCAGAGGTCTTCCCAAGTCTTAGGTTTAAAAGTACCTCTTTTAGAAACCGTCATTCCAGTCCAGTGCTCCCAATCATGTATATATTCTACCACCCAGGGTCCATATTTACCGATCATCTCCTCCCTTGGGGTCAGTTGGCAGGGTTTGCCAAACTTAGATGCCCTCCTTGAGTTGATACTTTTACCCATCCTTACGGATACCAGACCCTGGAATAATTTCCCAACCTTAAGCGGTTGCCCCAACCTTAAGCTGTTGCCCCCAGAGGTAGCTAATCTCTGGCCAATGATTGGGTTGACAGGTAGCGCCCCTGTCACCGTTGCTGCTTTTCACTACTTGTCAGAACAAACTTTTAATTTTTCCCTGTTCTGAATATAGTCCTTCAAACAGCCTGGGGATCACCCGAACTTGATAGTTCAATCCCCCCCGTGGACCTTTCTGAAGTATTCTAAAAGATTGCTTAGAGTAGAAGTATTACTTCTATTATTTAAAAAAATTAAAGCAAACTTGGATAATCAAAAATTTATGAGTGCTTGGAGTGCATCAGGCAGTTGATTAAGGCACAGATATTTGCAGTATGGTTTGTAGTAGTTGCAATATAGCTGTTGTTCACAGGTCTAAATACACGCTTACAATCCACAGTTAGTAAATTACAAAGAGGACAGATTCATACACAACAAGATCATTTCATGTGATTTAGGCCCACAGGTGCGTTTCAATCGCAAAGATTGGGAAGCATCTTGACCAAAAATCTCATTCGAGAGTCAACTGAAAACCTTTAGGCAGAATGGCACAGATCCTATGTTTCATTTCACTGCCTCCAAGAGTCCAGTCAGAGCCCTTTCATTAATACTCACACCCCGCTGCAATAGGCACAACCCAGCAGTTAGGATGTTTTCTCATACACTCTCAATACAATTTTATTTAAATTATACTGTTCATAATCAGTCTCATCAAAATATTAGTAAAGACAAAAGGTAAAAATTACATTCGACAAAGCTTACTAGTCTAGATATTTCAAACAGAAATGGAAGATAGACATGAAAACAAAGAAAGATGTAAATAATTATCTATTCCACACAAGAAGTGACATTTACCTAAACATTTAGACTTCCTCACACGGGGCACCATTTGTTTTGGCAGTTTTTTTTACCCCCACTTATTTACTTGGTTCTATACATATTATAAATGTTATAAGTGATTATAACCTTTTGTCTATACCTGAATTTAGCCAATCCTCATGTGGCTAATACCAACAATTTTAATAGCAAAGAAAAAACAACTGTGCAAAAATAAAGAAGTTACCAATACAAAGAAAGACTACAAGAAAGAAATAGTTACAGGAAAAAGACAGAGCAATGGTGATATATGTTACACAGACACCCTGATGTTTCTGAGGTCTGGCTCCAGAAGGCACACAAGGACGAAGAGAGCTTTTCTCCCTTGTAAAAGCTGTTTTATGCACTTTCCAAAAGACCATCCCTAGACCCACCCACCCACCCAAGTAAATCACACCTTTATCTTCCAATGGGTGGGCTTCAGAGCAATGATCAGTTTAGTTGAAAGAAAAACAGGAAATTCCAGTTGCCTTCCATCCCCCTCACCTCCATTGAGTCTTTTGTATAACCCTCCACAGTCACAATAAACTGTAGGCCCAAAATTGCTATTATAACAGTTCAGCTGCAATTGTCTTGTGCAGGATAAAACATTTACAATGGATTTTATGTTTACACTTTTGCTTTGGAGCATTCTTCCCAGTGTGCAAATTAAAACTTGTTGAAAAGGGAAGAATACATTTTTTATGACCATGTAGACATGGTTTAATACTCCACTTACAAAAAGAACATTTTGATTCACCTGTATTAAAGGGTTTTTTAGTTGCTTATTTTCACCTTTTTAAAACATTTACTGTGCATCTTGTACCTGTAGCTCTATAAACTGTGTTACCTGGTGTCAGCATTCCTCCACATTGTAGAACAATTGGCAACAATGATCAGAAAATATTCAATCTATGTGATCTCTATTTTCCAGTTTTGCGATTTTGGGATTATTGTCAGTTCTGTTACATAGACTATCTGGTACAATTTGTATTTAATGACAATCTTTGGCTTGCCTTAAGCCTAGTGCACATGATCAGAAAACCGTACGAAAAATACCGCTTTCAAAGTGATCATACAATAATCTGATCGTTAGTACACAGCTTTCGTCTGAAATTATTTGAAGGGACAAATGCAAACATTTCTCTTGTATGATAACAGATTGTATGACTTGTGTTTAATCGGGACGGTTTTCATCTGAAAATATAATACAAATACATTACATCACTTCCAAATTTTCTTTCTGTTGTACAAGAATTTTCGGAACTTTAGTAACCTCTTCACTTTCAATATGAGACTAACATGCAAAAATAAACAGATGATCATTCATCCAATATTCTCATTGTGTGTATGGGGCTTTAGACAGGTGTATACTGGACATACAGATAAGACGTCTGCCCATAGAGAATAATGACAGCCCCTGTTTTCACCTTGGTGCTTGTACTTTTTGTGATGTCATTATTCTCTCTGACTTGACCTTAAGCTGGCCTAGCTTGTGTACTGGATTCTGAAGGCTGAATAAACAGTATTTAGCCCTCTGCGGCCCAGACAAGAAAATAGAACCATTTGTTCACAACAAAGGTGCTGTATTTATTAGACGTTTTATGGGGGGCTGAGTTATTTGTATGCTAAATGTACATTCATTCCTATATACAATATTTCCTACACTTTAGTATAGGAAGGACTACCTATATTATGTGGACATTTGGTAGGTGTGGTGATCAGGTGTGCACAAAATTTTGGTCATAATAGGGGAGATTTACTAAAACTGGTGCATATTAACCAATCCGCTTCTAGGTTTTATTGTCATAGCTTAATTGATCAAGCTGATGTTAGAAGCTGATTGGCTACTATGCATAGCTTTACCAGACTCTTGAGTGCTCCAGTTTTAGTAACTCTCCCCCATTGCGTTCATAGAAACCATTAGTTTGGAAGAACATTTATGTATTATTGCCATTGGTAGATGTCCATGTTCCATTCTTAGAATTGAATGGGTGGGTCATACAAAGCGTTATTAATAATCTGGTTCCTGGTCCCTGTAAACATCTGCAAAGATGTCAGTCTTTTGTTGCTACTTTAGAAGCCACTAAGCACAATGAATATGTTTTTTAAGTCATTAGAGAAAAGGCTTTATTATGTTTGATACCTGTAAATATTAAAGTGTTACTAAACCCACAACAGTGAAATCAGTCTGTACATGCAGTAAAGCATGCTTGTTATACTCACTGTGGGATATAAGGGGTTAATCCTTTGCATTGTTTAACAAGGCCATTTGATTCTGTTTTCTCTGCCCCTCCTCTTGTTCAAATGTCCATGTCTTATCTCCTGATAAGAGAGACTGAAACCGTAGTCACATCACATGCTCTGTTTACTGTGTATCGCTAGAAAGGTTTTTCTTCTTGGGAGAGTGCATATGATCAGCACAGGGCCAATCAGGACTGTCCAGACAGAGGGTCAGGGGTTTTGCATCCTCCTAGAGCAGAAAGAAAACTCTTTAACCAGTGCTCTGCTGAACACTGATAGATATCACAAGACTGCTCTAACTGCTGATGAAAAAAGGTATTTAGCAGTTTATATTTACTAAAATAATTGCACATCCATGTTCTGTGTACTGTGGAAGACCAGATATAGTGAATGCAGGGTCCTGGGTTGAGTAACACTTTAAATGAATACCACCCAGTCCAGTTGAACAAGGTGCACATACACTAGCCAATTATTTGTTGACTCTTCATGACCCATAAGAACTATCACCCTTTGTTATAACAATGACTTAAAACAAAGATTAGATGTATATGCTGCTGCTCCAGGCGGATCCACCACACAGTCTATTTTTTATAATTGTAGAGGATTTATATAGCATCAACAGTTTGCTCAGCGCTTTACATTATAATGGGAGACAATACAGCAACAATATAGCTCAATACAAGAGGGTTAGGAGGGCCCTGCTCCTTGTAGCTTACAATCTAAGAGGGAGGGGCTAGTGGTACAAAAGGTAGTAACTGTGGGGGATGGACTGGTAGGAGGAGTAGAAGATTCCATTATTAGCTGAAGGCAGGATAGGCTTCCCTGAAGAGATAGGTTTTCAGAGATCGCCTAAAAGTGAGCAGAGTAGGCTATAGTCTGATAAATTGGGGTAGAGAGTTCCAGAGGATGAGGGAGGCTCTGGAGAAGTCCTGGAGATGAGCATGGGAGGAGGAGACAAGGGAGCTAGAGAGCAGGAGGTCATGGGAGGAGTGAAGAGTACAGTTTGGGTGATATATTTGGAGACAAGATTGGTGAAGTAATTTGGGGCAGAGTTATAAATGGCTTTATATGTTATTGTTAGTGTTTTGAATTTTATCCGCTGGGCAGTGGAAAGCCAGTGGAGGGGTGGCAGATACAGAATGATTACTAAGATGGATGAGTCTGGCAGCAGCATTCATGATAGACTGAAGGCGGGATAACCTGCGATGAGGTAGGCCAATGAGGAGGGATTTCAGCTCCTGATTTGTATTCAGATGCAAGCACTGCTTATCCAACCTTATGGAATAAATGCAATAAGATGCAAAGGGCTGCACACTTGAAAACTGCATCCACTTTATTGATAATCTTCAACACAGCATAAACAGCAAAAGCAGACACTGTGGGAGCAAGGAAACACAGTCAACACTTTTCGCCCTGCTTCACCTATTCATGAATAAGCGCTAGCAGGACAAAATGCATTGAAACGTGTTTCTTTGCTCCCACTGTGTCTACTTTGCTTTTTTATGGTGTTTTGAAGATTATTAATAAAGTGGATGCAGTTTTCAAGTGTGCAGCGCTCTGGATCCTTTTGGGTTTTTTCCAACTAAAAACAAAGACTTTTGTATTAAAGTCTGATATGTGCTCAACCATCTATTGTATAGTATGGAGCATCGGTTCAGTTCTGTAGTTATCTTGCTCTATGGGGTCACCCTCCTTTTGCAGATGGTTTGCTTTCCACTGTGACAGATTTCAGAGCTGAATAGATTATAAATAGATGTGAGCATATGACAAGAGTTAGTAGCAAGATATTGTCCTTTCTGTTGAGGTGATGTGTGTGCGTAGACTATGCAGTAGCTGCCAGGTTAGGCAGGTTGGATTCATGCTTTGCTTTCATTCTGGGATGACACAGATCTACAGTATACCAGAGCAAGGAGCTAAAGGGTGAAATGTTTAACAGTAGTCTCAACAATGTGTCCCATACAAGGTGCTATCCAGGACAGTTCTCTTATCCTTCTCAGGAAGGATACCCTGTTGATGAAGGATGGTTCTAATCTGACCCTGGCATGCCGGGGAGGTCAACACTGATAAAGCCAATGGCAAGTTGCAAGTCTGCAGCCGAAATTGAATTGATTCATTTTGAAAGGTTCATTACAGTAAAGTAGAACTCCATGACATTTTAAAATATTCAGCTGCTAAATTACTAAGTAAAGCCAGTTATTACTGTTTCCTGTTTTGTTTTCATGTGTAGAATGGTAAATATGCAAATTAGCAGCTGTCCAGTACCAGACACCTTCATCAAGTCTCTCTATCGTTGTGCCTGTGCACAGGGTCATGGATAAGGGGGTACCACCTGTCCTCCTGTACGGCGCTCAGGTCAGCAGGGGGGGCACAGGCGGCAGGGTGAATGTGATGTAGGCAGGGAGGGTGATCGGTGTGATGGGGAAAATTACTGGAACCGATCCCTCGTTTGACTCCCTCTGCAGCAGCTGAAAGCTGGCTTCTCACGCTGGCTTTTAGCTGCTGCGGAGAAGCAATAGAGGTGGTCGGTTCCAGTAATTTCCCCCCCTGCACCCATCGCCCTACCTGTTCCTACCAGGCCGCCCTGTATCCCCGCAGTGCTGCAGGCTTCCCTCCTCTCCTTTCCACCAGCAGCTGCAAGCACACGATAGGGTCCTTCAGGATGGAGAGTGGGGGAAGGATCCAGTAAATTTTTACATTTATCAGCCCCTTCCTTTCCTGAATGAACACAATATGTGAGCAGTACCAATCACTGTGTTCATTCATAACTGAAGCATAGTAAACTGTGTTTTGTTTTTTGTTTTTTTTGGGGGGGGGGGGGGCTGTCAGGTTGGCTGTATGGGGTTCCGTGGTTTCTAACAGCAACCCTGCCTGTGCATGAATAGTCCTGAGCATTCCATAGCTGAACTGATCAGCAAAACAGCACAGGGCTTTTACTGCTCTTCGAGGGAGGGAGCGCGGATGTATGGGCTTGTTTATTATATTGTCTGAAATACGAGTAGCTTGTGTACCTCTTAAGCCTCCAATAATTTCAATCTTACAGAGCATATAACATAAAAGATGCGGCGCTATAGTAAAAATGTCCAGAATATCAATATGGCGGTTAAGTGATTAATGTGATCATACAAATTATATCACAAGCAAAGTGACATGCGGTGCAAAACCAGTCCTTGTGACAGTAATTATTCTTCAAAGTGCTGCTTCCATGCAGTAAACGTGAAAAGGATAAGGCTGTGCACTCACCAGATGCACAGTATAACTGCGCATTTAGAGATATATTATCTCCACTAGATCCACAAGTAGCTTCAAGAGGTCAGGTCAGGCCAGATATTCCTCCACCCGCTGGATGTTGCTAGAAATCCACGGTCTCTCTCTTAGGTGGCTCTATAGGTGATGAGTGACTCACCAAGGGCCACAAAGAAAGAAGACCAATAGCATAATACCGTTTTAAAAGATGTTTATTTTATATGCAGTATGGTATAGGTGAGGAAAACAAACAATCACTGACCATGAGGTGAATGGAAAGATGGCCGCCGGGACCTCCGTGGTGCCGGCGGCAAAACAATAGTGACGCTGTAGCTCCTACACTGACGCGTTTCGTGCTAACCGCACATCATCAAAGGGGATAAGCTTCAGCGTCTGCTCCTGACTGTATCCATTAAATAACGTAAATGGCGCATGCGCATTACGAACGCGCCATTTTCCATAGGAGATATGTCTCCATATCGGGCGCCATTTTGCCGGAGACCAACCTGATCTCACATGCGCGGGCGCCATTTTTAAGACCACAGTTATGTGTCACTAAATCACCAGGGAAACCGAATATATAAATGTAGAATATTATAAATCCAGGTGAGCAGTGTCAGGACTTAATCCATAATAAAGCCCACGCCTAAGAATGGGATTGACAAATGCCGTCAAAACGGACCACTGCGCATGTGCAGGATAATGCTGGGATATATATAGAAAACTGATGATTCCTTACTCAAATATAAAATCATGATAAAATCCGGTGATACCAGTGACACACACATTACAATAAGACAAATGCAATCCAAACATGGATATAAATAAATTCATGAATGTAAATAAAAACGATAATATCTGTAAAACACATATTGTAATGCATATAATCATATACATATATTGTCCCTAAATTTTTTAATACAAAATACCACCGCAATACATTAAATATCATAAAAACACACAAATCTTAAAACTCTAAAAATCGCAATGACCCAAAACCACATAGTATATATATTTATATATATATATATATACTCTATGTATATGCATAAAAAATTGATTAAACCACTTGGGGCAAATATATAAAAAAGGCACAGAGATAGAATGTAAGGACATATAGGTCCATAAAAATTTGTACATGGAAACCGATAAAGGTAAAATTAGGGAATAAAACCTGAAATCAAAACCGTAATTCAGAAGTTTCAACTGTTGTCTATAAAGCAGTTGATATCTATATCAACATTTAATCCTCTGGGATACATAGATCCCATCTCAAATATCCACTTTGTTTCTAATTGAGAGACAGCCCTTTTCTTATTAGTACCTCTCCAGTGATGATGTACAACATCTATGGCTGTAAATTTAAGTGACGATGGGTCTCTATTATGGCAAAGCCTGTAATGTTTTGAAAGAGAGTGTTCTTTAAATCCACGTTTTATATTATATACGTGCTCACGTAGACGATCTCGCAATCTCCTGGTAGTGCGACCTATATATTGCTTAGAACACGGACATTGGAGTAAATATACAACATATCTAGTATTACATGATATAAAACTCTTAATATCATATTGCTTATTAGTGGTGGTAGAAGTAAATTGATCAATTTTTCTCTTTCTATGGTCGCTACAGGTTCAATCTTGCACTTGTGACGGTGTAAACTGTATGACAATATCTGGTAAATAAGGCTGTGTATGTCAGTGCCTTTTCTCCTGTGATATGCACATCACATTGTATTGTGAGAGCTGATTTTGCTTACAATTCTAGCCAACTCAACTATGATAATTTGAAGAGGAAGAGTGACCATAAACATAAATACAATTCAAACGTCTGCACATGGACATACAGTATCAATTTGTGGGGCAGGAAATCATAAACTACAGGAAATGCTGGAGCTTTGTCTTAACAATTTAGATATTGCTGTGTCTGTTTAAAGGCTAAATTTACCTTTAGGCCAGGTTCACACCTGTGCGTTTTTATGCGATTTGCCGGAGCGCAGTGCATGCCATTTAACATGATTTCCTATGGATCACGTTCACATCTATGCGTTTTCTGTGAGCACGTTTTTTGGAAATGGAACCACATATAAAATTCAAGTGCTGCGTTTTGCGTACATTTCTGCTGCGTTTTGCATGCCTTTCTGATGCATTTTGCATTTTTAACATGCTTCACTACTAACACCTCCCCTTGACAACAGACTTCCCATGCTGCCCTGCAAACCAGGAAATCGGATACAAGACAAGGCAACATGGTGCAAACGGAGGTGCTCATACAGCTGGTGAGGCCCCGAGCTTATCTATATAGCCCGGCCTACCCAGAGCACAAGAACAAGTCGAAGCAGCAGCTGGGCTGGTCGGAAATTGCCAAATAATGCTCTTCTAACAAATGGGATTCCTTCACCAAGAAACAGAAAGAAAACAAAAGTGAGTATTACCTGTATTATCTGGTTTCAGCTCATGTTTGCTGTACCTTTTTTGTTTTAAATTAAAAAAAAAAAAAAAAACACGTCCAAAATATAATGACTTTTTTTATTATCTTATTTTCTCCTAAAATAAAAAAAACAATATTTTTTTTAACATATAAAGTTTTGCAAACTTAACAATGCTAATTTCACAACCTTATATAGCAGTATTGTTGTCTTCCAAACCAAGACCAAACATATTAAATAGAGTCAAGTTTCCATGGCACCTGACCATTTGGAGAAATAAAATAGGAATGCATCCCTGATAGCTGCACCACTCCTGCTGCCCCTTCGTGCTGGTAAATCTGCACTTTCCATGTTATGGTTAATTGTGTCCTCGTACTGAAATCCATCCATTCCCGAATAAAATTATGCAGGGCATATGCTGCTTTAACAGCTTTTATAGCATTCTTCATGGTTAGGTGGATGGGCGTGTGCAACAAATGGCATTTATTGGCAAGGATGCCAAAAGCACACTCGACAACTCTGTGGGCCCTAGTGAGGCAATAGTTAAACACCTTCCTCTCAACATCCAAGAAGCGACTGGAAAAGGACCTTAGCAGATGTTGACTGAGGGCAAATGCCTCATCACCTACAATTACATATGGTAGAGCAGGACCCCTTTTTCCTGATAGCGGACTGTTTGGTGGCAGGGCCAGGCCATTGTTTTGAAGCATCTGCCCAAATGAACAGTGTTAGGAAATACTTAAGTCTGAGCTGCTCCGATAAGACCCAATATCTATGTAAGTGAAACGATAATTGGCATCTGCCACTGCAAATAACACAAATGAAAAATATTTTTTATAGTTCTAAAAACTGCTGCCACTAACTACTGGGTTTATTATGCGAATGTGTTTCCCATTTATCGCACCCAGACAATTTGGGAAATTACAGCGCTCTTGGAACACAACAGCTACTGTATGTTGCACCATTCTTCTGCTGTTGGTTTCTTGAAGATCACATCCTTCAGTACCTCTCATAGGACAGTGCAGTTGTCACAGACAATATATTGCAGCTTGCAGTTGATTTCCCCACCATAAACTGAAAATGTAGACTGACTAAAGAATCTCCTGTTGCCACGTACCTGAAATGAAAATATATTTTTTTTAATGTTCTGCAGTTAAAGAGTTGCGCACAAGATGGCGTAGCGTAAAAGACTCCTACAATAAACAGCTGCATATGGAATGGCAAGCATGGAGTAGATCTGCTGCAACAAATTTTACCCCCTACCAATTTACTAAGGAGCTGGAGTTCCTCAAACCAATCCTAGAGATGAGAAAGTTAGCTAGGATCATAGCATCATTACAATCATTTTTGTTTGCAATAAAAATAATATTTGGAATTTTCAATAGTTCCTTCTTTCTGTATTTGCAGCACTGAGAGCAGCTGGAAATCTCAAGCATGTGCAGAGGACCCTGGGGAGTGTCCTTCAAACACCTGGACACCCCAACTACTGGTTCACCCATATCCAGGGTGACAGAGGAGATAAGGGAGCAGGAGGTGGAGGAAGAGTTGAGCAAACCTGCTGCACCACCATCTACATCTCGGAGGGGAGGAGCATTAAGAAGGACGACTCCAGGTCAAAGTGAAAAAATGGTGGATACATTAAATGAGCTGGTAGTTCTATTTAAAAATTAAATGCCTTCATTCCAGAAGTATGTAAACACACTAGTCCCCTTTGTTGATCAATTTCCTATTGAAAGATAGGGGGAGATGAGAATTGCAATGATGCAGTGCCTGACCTCTTTGGTGCTTACCAAAGTCCTGTATGGCCAAATTATCATGCGCCACAATATGGCTATCAATGGCTATCATGCTTCGGCAACACCTATGAAGCTCATGCCACCACCAGGGCCACCTGTGTCCCGCTTTGTGTCGGAAGAACAAAGTTGGCGCCCAATGTATTCACCTGTCAGTGCTCCCCAGAGATACATTAGAACCTACACACACCACTTGCCCCAGTCCCAGTACCTTGAGCAGGAAGATGTCTAACAGGAGGAGCGAGTTTATCAGAACCTGTAATTTTTTATTTTATTTTATGTCATAATATGTTGGCAACAATGCCATTTTGTGTTTATAAAAAAAAACTTTAAAAAAAATTTCAGAAAAAAATTGTTCTAAAGTTTATTGCATTTTAGTATTTTAGTGCACAAAAGTGTATGTAAAAAAAAATAAAGTTTTTTTGCAATTCAATATAAGTTGTCATTATTGCTTGTATAAACACTTACCTTAATGTGATCATCAGCCTTTCTACTGATAGGATGTCGCTCCAGCTTGCTGCTGAGTAGACCCAACAATTCATCAAAACTGTTAAAAAAAAAAAAAAAAGGGTTAGTGATTAAAAAAGAAAAAAAAAGGGGAAAAGAAGAAAAACAAAAAAAGAAACACAAAGCAAGAAAGCATAAGCCAAAAGAAAGGAAATTAGGGGTGGAAGCAGGCGGGGGAGGTTACGACAAACATATGTAGCTACAGGAACAGTTCTAAACTTGTGCTCGCCTTTTTGTAGACATCCGTGTGTATCGGAAAAATTTGCCCTCGTGCTTTCAAATCGTTATACGTGATCCAAAATTGTCCTCTCTGCTGTCTATTGGCTATCACCAGATGTATCTAATATCTGCATCTTCTCTTTTGTTTCTCTTCTTCCTCTTTCTGCATGACTGTAGCTGTCAATGTGGCAATTGCCAGGAATAAGGAGCTGAAGCCATGATGTGTCAGATCTGCAGCATGCATAGATTAGAGACATAAGGAAGTAAACATGCTATCTGACATCCTGTGACATCAAACCAGTGTCTTTTTCTTATTGGCCAACCACATTGGAAAAAAAATGCCTCAAAAACGAGAAAAAATGCGAAACGCACTGCAGAAATGGATCAAACGCAAACTGCATAGATGTGAACCTGGCCTTAAGGAAAAAATAATAAATGCACATATTTTTGCAGAAAAACAAAACGTGCATTTTTATTTTTTTCCTATTGGAGCCTGCAAAGCATTTTACCCTTGATCAGAGGATCGTGGGTGCAATGTCAGGCTTCTGCACACTCTTCCTCCAGCTTTCTGCCATTACCTCTGTACAGGCTTTCACTTAAAAAACTAAGATGAAGAGTGAATGAACTACAAGTGTGATGATTGAACTGATGGTCATGGTCTTTTGAGAAGTACAATCCATCTGCTGCGGTCGCAGAGGGGACTTGGTCACAGATTGCTGTGAATCAATGACACTGTATTTCGAGTGAAAAGCTGTTCCATTTTTTAAAGATGACAGCGGATATGGGGAAGGAGAACCCCTGATTGCTGTCACCTGTAAGGGGGGTGAGGGGTTGTGCTGGAACATGTTACACCATATACGGGTGTCACATGTTCAAAAAGGTGAACGTCAAAGTAAAGTTGTTACATAACTGCATATTCAAACTGTGTATGCAATGCTGCAATAAAAAGCAGTTACTGTCAGTAAAAACCATCAATATAGCTGGCCAAAGTTGTTTTACAACCCTGAATTTTACAGGAAAATTTAAGCTTGGTCCATTTGAATCTCCTCTCCCCATCCATGGTATTGACACTAAAGGAACAATAGAGAGGAGGAAAAGGCTAATCTTCTGCTGTGTTATTTTATTTTATGCAGTTTGAATTGTCTGTGTTTATGCTAAGGTGTAATAATGGTGTTAAGCACGAATTATCAGTGCACCAAATGTTAAAGTGCATACTATATACAGTAAATCAAATTGAGGTCTTTATTCAGGCACTTCCTGTTATAGGGTGACAATAGTCTGATCCTGTCTCCCAGTTGTGCTCCTGCACTGTCTCCCTTTCACACAGATTTTTGAGATGAAAAATGGCCATTTCTACATAGATTGTACAGGCGGGTTTCCTGTTGTCACCACCAGAAGGCCTGTTCTGAGAAATGTAGATAACTCTAAAGTGCTTGAAGATAGAAAGTGGCTTCAGAGTGGCTGCAGTTGTTCAGCAGTGCTAAGATGCAACAAATGTTGAATGTTACATATGTGCATATGTATATAGTATGTGGATTTATGAGTTTTCTTTTCTTTTTTTTTTTTTTTGTAACATTTTTAAATCAGTTTTTTTTCTTTCCATTGTCATGCGAAAAACTTTTTATTTGACCTTTTTATTTTTTTTACAAACTAAACTACATTGATTTTGATGTTATTGTCATTTTTTTTATCTGTGTATTACAGAAACGGTAAAGAAAACAACTGAAGCAAGCTAGCCTTGCAGCTAACCCCAATTAAAGTAGACTAACAGAGGGAAGCATATTGTTGCCTGAAAGAGTTTGGTTGAGTTAATGAAAGATTATACTTTCCTTTAATACCTCATTAAGAAAATGCTAGTAGTTTAAACCCAGCCACAGGCGCCTCTGCTGTAAATTTTTTGGAAATAACAAATGCATAAAAATGGTCCTATTAATTTTGGAGAAGAATATGGATTTAGTGATCTGCCAAAAGGACATGGCGTGTGTTTGCCCCTAGAATAACATGAGGAACATTGAAAAATTCTACATTAGTTGGTTACTTCTACAATGTGACAGTCACTGCAATCCGTTGTTTTTTCCTTTTTATATTTGGTATAATGCTCCAACCAACTCTGTACTGAAAAACACATAAAGGACGTAATGCAAACAATACAAAATACTTTTTTATTACAATCTCCTTTAGATTTACCAAAAACAGTGTATTGCAAGGTCGTATGTGATTGGACACATATTTAATTTATTATTCAGGTAGGATTTCACGTTATATAGTTTTGGTAAATCTAAAGGAGATTGTAAAGAGACTGTAATGTGTATGGCCAGCTTTAGGGTACAGCAGCAGTTACTGCAGGGTACATTCAGAGCTCCTGCAAAGCTTATGCAAGTACAGGCCTCCTGACAGTGACAGGGTTCAGGCCCGGCGATTGCGCTTTTTCTCACTGAGCACTGCATTATGGGAGACCGGGAGTGTATAATTGTGCCTTATTTTGGAATGTACTTGCTTACTGAAATTCTTGTGGCAGAGTGAGGCATCATGGGAGTGCTGGGTAAGTAGCAGTAGGCACATAAATCTTCACCTTTCTTTCATCTGGTGGTCCTCAGTAAAGATGTGTTTAGTAAGCTAGGATTGGAGTAGCAAAGGATGGTAAGTATAGTTGATGAATTACAATGGTTTCCATGTTCCAGTATCCCAGAACATCTTATCCATTACATGAAAGTTCAGGTATTTTTTTATTTTATTTTCAAAAATGTATTAAAGCGGTATTAAAACCAAAAATGTAATATGCTGCAGCTGAATCACCACATTAGGGGGTAGATTTACTAAAACTGGTGAACTCAGAAACTGGTGTAGCTGTACATGGTAGCCAATCAGCTTCTAATCTCAGCTTGTTCATTTAAGCTTTGGCAAAAAAACCTGGAAGCTGATTGGTTTCTATGCAGAAGTGAGTCTGATTTTGCAATGTCCAGGTTTAGTAAATAAACCCCTAGATGTGGTGGCTGCATTCCATGTTTTTTTTTTACCAGGTTAAAATAAAAGAAAACCACCACATTTAAGATTTGGTAAGCTACAAAGTAATACATGTTTGCTTTTAAGCAAGGAGACGCTTAAAGTGTTTTTAAAGTCAAAATGGTTTTAGTTTAATGCATTCACTGCATTAAAGTGTTACTAAACCCCGGACCCTGCATTCACTATATCTGGTCTCCCACAGTACACAGAACATGGAAATGCTATTATTTTAGTAAATATAAACTGATACAGTAAATATCATTTCTCATTAGCAGTATATAGCAGTCTTGTGACCTCTATCCAGCTGAGCACTGGTTAATCTTGTAGGAGGAGTTTTTATTCTCCTCTGACTGTCCTATGAGGCTGCAAAAACCTTCTGACCCTCTGTCTGGACAGCGCTGATTGTCCCTGTGCCGATCATCTGCACCTGCCCAAGAATAAAAGAAAAAAAAAACTCTAGCAGTACACACCAAACAGAGCATGTGCAGACTTGTCACTGCTGCTCTAACTATGGCAAATGGATTGGGGACAGAAAAAGAAGAGGAGGATCAGAGAAGACAGGATCAAACAGCCTTTTTACACAGTCAGGATCTTTTTTACCCTAAAGTGTTACTAAACCCACAACAGTAAAATCAGTCTGTATACGTAGTTAAGCATGCTTGTTAAACTCACTGTGAAACCTAAGCACTAACTGTTCTACCCACCCCTCTCCCTGACCCGATTCTTGTCACTTCTCCAGCCCTGTCCTGGCTGCAGCACTGTTTTCCTCACTTGCTGCTCTGTCAAGAGACCACTGACGGGAACAGGAGCCATAGGCTCCTGCTGCTGTCAGTCATACTCCTGTGAAGAGGGAGCAGAGGCATGGCTTACTAGTGCTGTATGTGTCTGTGAACATACACAGCCTGGTTCAGGAGAGAGCACACACAGGTGCTGTCATAGCATCTTGCTTGTTAACCTCCCTGGCGGTATTCCCGAGTGTAGCTCGGGGTAAAATGTCAGTGCCAAAAGCGGTAACCCCAAGCTACACTCGGGCTTACCATGCGGCGCTGCATAGGGAGTCCCTGCAGAGCTCACCTTGTCCTTCGCTCCCGCGATGTGTCCCCTGCAGCATCCCCGGCCATCTCCTCCGGCCGATGCCGGCATCCGGCTTCTGTGTTCCAGTACCTGTGACGTCGGGACGTACGGGCGCCGCTGGTGGAGGGAAATTTGAAAATGTTAAAAAATGTCATTTTTTTCAAAACACATTTTTCATAGTAAAACATTGCTGTTTCAACCCATTTCACATACATATTGTCCCTAGTGCTTTGTCCTGTGCCCTGTCTGCATTTTGTCTGTTCTTTCTGCCTGGAAACTGAGAAACGTCCATGGCGTCCAAAAAGTGTCCCTTTAGGTCAAAAGCAGGTTTAGACCGGCTAGAGAACAGCGATAGTAAATCAGAACCACTTGCAGAATTGAGTGATAATGATTCGTGGGGAAATTTGTCATCAGACACTGAAAACAATTTTGCGACTTTGCTCAGCAATGTGCGAACTTGGCGCTCTATTTCAAATTTCAGTGTTTTTGGTTTGATTACATTATTGAATTACATTTATTATTATTATATTATTATTATTTTTTATGATTATTTATTAAATTATAATTTATGATTTCGTGTTTCAAATTTTAACATACCGGGATGTTTACTAGACTCTTGTTCGGACAGATTTTAGTGAGTTATTCCTAAAAATTACAGCCTACAATAAAAAAAACTACATATTTCCATGCAAAATAATGGTACAGCTTTCAGCACCAAAAATCGGAAATAATCATACCGTTAGGGAGGTTAAGGAAGCACCCGGAGCAGGGAGATGAGGAAGAAAGGGACTGTTGTGTGTAATATTATTTCACAGAGAAGACAACTATAACCCCTTTTTTATTTTAATAAAACAATATTAACCTTTAATATGACTTGAAGATCTGTGTGCAATAAAGAACTCTGAAGTCACCAACCTAGTTCCCCTTTCTGTCAGAGCTGTGTTATTGTCAATCCTGGATGGACACAAATACAAACCGTTTGGCAGCTAACACAGTTCCTGTATATGTATTTCAAGCTGTTTGCTTGGAGTTCAACTTTATATTATATACAGTATATATTTATTACACACAGCTGGGTGTCTTGTGATTTAAACAAACAGCACAAATTATAGATATTTAAGTTGGTACTCATTTTATAAGTTATCTTCAAATATTTTATTTTTTGGCTCCTAAAATGTGAGCAAAAACTTTTTTTTCATTTTGTGTAAGTTCTCATGTTCTCATGTATTGTGTGCCATAGCACATGCGTGCATTGTGTTTCCATTCTAAAATGACCGCACCACAAAACACATAGCTGTTAAACCAGGCACACACGTATTTAAAGGCCATTTCAGCAGGAACTGTTTTGACTTTCCATACATGTGTACTCCTCTCCGTTCAACAGAAGCTGTTTTCTATCAAAACGGTCATGTTGAATCAGCATTTGATCAGTAAATGCAGCCAATGGCTACAGCGCTGATCTGTGGATTCTGATGGGGAAAGTCTCTGGTGTCAGGATAAAATAGTGTGGCAGAGGAGATCCCTGCTTCCACATCACTTGTGTGGATGTGGAGATCTGTCAGTATTTTTTCCAGTCAACTCGCTGGTTGAATAAAAAAACAAAAAAAACAAAACAACTGTGCATGTATGTTTTAGCACTAAAACATGCATACATGGTGCCAGCCTTAAGGAAACAATCTATGTTAGATTGATTTATGTAAACAAAGTTGCTTAAAAGAAACTCTGTGTGTGAGTACTTACCTCTTCTGCTGCCTGTGTCACTGAACAAAACCCAGGATACAGCAGTGCTGCTATTGTCAGAGGGTGGCACTACTATTAATCCCAAACTTAAAGAGACCACCTCAGCTCTTATTGATGCTCTCTAAAGCAGTGTATACGTTTATTTATTTATTTTTTTATTTATTTTCATTCAACCAGTAGGTTTAACAAAAAAAAGTCTGATAAAAAAAATCCCAATACCAACACAAGTGATGTTGGTGCAGTGATCTCCTCTGCTGTTCTTTTGAATTCTGGGTTTGGCCAGTGTGTACCCAGCAAACTGATGGTCAGCCCACAGCTTCTATCAGTGCTGTCCCCACCTGTCATGCCTGCCCTTTTAGCTCTATTTTATGGAGATTGGGAGAGTTGGTAGAGCAATGATAAGTTGTTTACCTCTTCTAAACCAATAGCAACTGTGTGCCTGTTCGCGTAAAATCTTCTTAAAAAGTGGGTTGCTCCTGCTGTGGACCTGGCAGTGTCCTGCCTTAAAAAGGCCTCTACCATTTCAGTGGGATTTTCTCCTTTGCTTAGGGGCCCTATCAATAAGTAATTGTAGTTGCTTTGAAAGACCTAGTTCTCCTTGGCAATTCCCTATCTGTGATACATGTCTGCATGAGAGCCCTGGGCACCTTGTTGGTGCAGGGGACTTGGACAGTAGATGAAATCTTGTCTTCCAGTAAAAATCTTAGAGCTTTGTGCAATTTAGTTGTCTCTACAGTGTCAGGCACCCCAACTGGACGTCACCCTATCAGGATCTCATTGCAAAATGCCACAGCAGTGGCATGCATCAGTCATCATGGGGGAATCTGAAGTCTTGCTGCAGTAAGGGAGGTAGAAAGGCTCTTGTCCTAAGTAGAACTGCACATTCCAGCCTTGTCCACTGTTTTTATCCTGGGAGTGGACAATTAGCAGGCAGAGAACCTCAACTGGCAGTGCCTGGATCCTAGGGAATTGTCTTTGTTGCAGGAAGAATACCTGAATCTGTGTCAAAGGTAGAGGTTGCTGGATGGGTACCTCCTAGCCTTCAGGTTCAACAATAAACTGGACAGGTTTGTCTTTAGGTACAGAGATCCTTTGGTGGATGCTCTGGTGGCTCACTGGGATCAGTACAACCTAATCTATGCCTTTCCTCCCCTGAAAATTCATCCTTATCTGCACCACAACAAAATGGAGGGCATTATCGTCCTCATTGCTCCTGACTGGCCCAGGTGGGCATGGTACTCCAACCTAGTCAGAGTCCTGTTGGATGCTTCCTGGGCTCTTTCAGATCTTCTGTCTCAAGGGCCTGTTTATTCCGCTGCACATAAACTTGCTTTAACAGCATGGCTGTTTAAGTTTAGGTCAGATAGAGATATCTCTGAATTAGTTTTTTTTTTTAATTAGGAAAGAGTTTACCGATCTAGTAAGAACACAATGCACACAAACTTTGTCAACAACAACAGTAGTGTTCCAGAATAGTAACATGGTACGTAAAGGTTATACATGCAGTTATCACCATCATAACATTATTATCCACCATGTCACCAGCAATACCTTACACCAGGAATAGAAGTTTTTAGCAGTAAGTATACAGTAGCAATACACTTTATGGCAAAATTCTGTCCATGACTAGATCGATAGGTGGTAAGCCTGGAACCACCAACCAATCCCCCCATAGCTGTTCAAACTTTCCGTGCAACCTCTGTACTGAAAAATAACCTTTTCTAAGGGCATAATCATCCAGAGTACCTAAATATACAATATTTCATCTCTAAGGGGATTGTAGTTTGAAATATCTTGTTAATAGTATCCACGATCTCCACTCAGTAACAATGAAGTTTAGGACAGCACCACAGTAAATGTATGAGGTCACATTGAGCTGCATTACATTTGGCGCACTGTGAGGACTGTAGGGCTCTTATGTTGTACAATTTTGAGAGTGTATAATGGACTCAGAGACCTATGTATAGCTGTGAAAGCCTTTGTGTAGTATTTAGAGAGCTGTCCGACATTGACTCTAATACACTATCCCATTGTTCTTCCCCAATATTGATAACATCTTGTTCCTATTTTTCTTCGACCCTACTTGGGTATCTCTCCAAATATAACAGGAGTAGCATTTCATAACATCAGGAAATAAAGCCTTTAGTCTCCAAAACTGACTGGACATAATTAAATATAGGAATTTGGAGTAAGGTTCCAGTCTGTCATGGAGGCTTGGGGTCTAACAGCGTGTTGGTGTTGGAAGTAATAAAATTGCATGATGGCAGGAAGATTATACCTGGAGCATAGCTCTGCAAAAGAAAGATGGGACCCACTGCAAAAAATGTGTCGAAGATGAGTCACGCCCCATTGCCTCCACATCCCCGCATAAGCAAGCTCTGCCACTTCAAAATTGGCAGCATTATTCCAAATAGGACTATAGCTAGTGATTCGTGTGGCCCCTTGTAGGCATTTTACTTTGAATAGATTGTACTCCATATACTCCCTTATATAGAAGATTTGACTTAATTTGCTTACAATAAGAGAGCCTAGGCTTCATGGAAAGCATACTTTGCTTGGTGCAAGGCTGGGAAATTTTCTGGTGGATGCAGTCGGGCCTGGGCTATCAGCTGACCTTTATCACCAGGTCTCCTCACTTGCAGTCTTGTTCCAGTAATGACTAACCTACCACTCTTTTTGTCCATGGTGTCTCCCATGTTACTCCTCCTGTGCACTCCCAGGCAATACCATGGAATCTCAGTTTGGTTCTTTTAACTCTCCAAAAACTGACTTTTACATCAATCTGAGATTTTCCACGTTTCTTGTTGCCTCACCTCATGTTTGCCATGCTAGTGTTTGGGCTTTTGGTCTTATCCTTTAAAGGACTATTTTTGGTCTTACGCAGGGACAAAGTGGTGTTAAGGGCCATGCATCCTTCTTTCTCAAGGTGGTTTCCACCTCAATCAGAAAATTGTTCTACTGTCCCTCTGTCCAGCTAAAATGCATTAAAGGGAGGTACCCCTCCATTGCTATAGTTTGTGTTGTGCATGTTTACCTTGCAGCCATTACATCTATTAGGAGGAGTGACTCTGTTGTAGTCATTCTAGATGGTTCCTGGAAAGGAAAATCTACTTTTCCTTCCACCATTTCTAGGTGGCTCAAAGAGATTTCTGTCCAAATGTATGTTCTTAAGAATCAGGTTTTCCCCTTTCCTATTAAAGTGCACTGTACTAGGTTGATGTGTGCCTCTTGGGTGTTTCAGAATCAGGATACAGTTTACCAAATTTGTAAAGCCACCACCTGGTCTACTGTTCACATGTTCTCTAAGTTTTACCAGGTGGATGCTTAGGCCTCTTTTGATGCCTGCTTAGGTGTAAAGTTCTTCAGGCAGCTCTTTCAGCTGCAGGCAGTCCCCAGTTGTGCTTTGCAGGGGCTTGTTAATATTTCGTTGCTCTTGAACACCTCTAATTTAGAATGCTTTTAGATATCCCATCAGTCAATGAATTCCTTTGTCCCTCAATGAACGATAAAGAAAACGGGATTTTTGTACTTACCATAAAATCAATTTCTTGGAGTTCATTGAGGGAGACAGATCCCACTCCTTTGTATTTTTGATCATGCTCCTTGTATTGCTCTTCTACCAAATAGAGCCATGCTTGCAATAGGAGGGGTTATACATGCTGGCACACTAGTTTTTTGTTTGTCAGTGTCCAGTCTTGCTGTTGGCGATAGTATAATCCAGTCAAAAAATTCCAGTGTCCCTCAATGAACTCCAAAAATGGATTTTATGTTAAGTGTAAAAATGTGATTTTCTTCCTAGGTTCACAATGCTCACTGTACCATATAAGCAATATTGTCCCTCCATGATAGTTCTAAAGGACCCCTCCCCACTCTTCTTGTCTACATAACATAGGAGTGGGAGCTGTAATCTAAAAAAATATTTGGGAACAGTGTAACTGATAAGAGTAGAACAGTGCACACAGCATGGAAGACATCAGCTGACATGATTTCTGCAAGGATTAACAAGTATTTTTTTTTTTGTAGTTGTCAAACAAGCAAACACTTATATACAATATTTAACAGACTAAAAAGGACCAAATAAGAGAAGTCCACTATTAGGGTTTACATACACATAATGCTTCAGAATCCTAGTATACGTTTTTTGTGATGTTCTTGGTTTTGTGGTTAACACACAAAGGTAAAATGTAATGCATATATTTCAAAATTGTGGTTTCAGGAGTTCAGTTTTAACTTGTAATATAAGCAAAAAGTGGCCTCTACTTCTGTTCTTTCCAGGTAAAATTTGATCCCCTAATACCTATCCATGCTCTGTAATTATTAAAGTAACACAAATCTGGGCCATCTGATCTTTATAACCTGCCAAAGTAATTTGTAGGGATTATCAAGGTGATTATCTAAGCTTCCGTTAGCCCATCTGTCCATGAGCATGAGGGGTGAGTAGAGTGCAGGTTTGTCAGTTAATGACTTGTTGTACCTGTACCCTTGGGGGTCTGAGCTTAACACTATCAGGTGCACTGATGTTGTGATCTAACAGAAGGATAAAGGAGGGATTGCTTTAACAAGGTCCTGGGGGCTTGCAGCTTGTGTAATCTTCCAAGTGATGGCAGGATAATCAGAATTGATCTAAAAAAGTTGGTGACAGTTATTTTACCTTTACATGTGTAACTTCTAACAGGAGGTAAAGGATGGACTGTTAACACAGTCTGTTATGCAAGAGAACATCAGTGCTCCTGAGAATGGTCTTCATGAAAACCATTCATGGATTATTATACATTTGTGTCCCTATAATTTGTGCTCTGAAGTTTCTCCATGTCTCTCCAATTACACATCTTTTGTAAATCAACAAATCAAGCACTGGAATGGGTTAAAATAAAAAAAAAATATATATATATATTTATGTTTTCACAGTTTAAATACAATATACCATCATTTACTCTTTTTTACAATAATTATTTTGTTAATTGCTAGAGTTGAGATTATTTGAAAAAAAATGTAATTACTGTTCTAAAAACAAAATGTAATTGTGATCTTTTTGCTTGAGTTTTGCTTAGTCACAAAAAAAGAACAATGCATCTGTAATGCAGGCCATAGACGAGACATTTATCGGCCGAATTGTCGGCCGATAAACGAAAAATCGGTCGTTTTTCGTACATTTTCCAGCATGACCGATAAAAAGAAACGAGAAGAACTGCAAAAATCGTCTGCTGACATTGCCCCACTAACGGTGTGAATATCGGCCGATTTTGCGTTTGGACGAAAATTCGGCCGATAAACGACCCGTCTATGGCCTGCATAAGGCCTCCTTCATCCCATGTGTTGTGTTAACATAACTGCATTAACACAACATGTTACTGTGCATTAAGGTGCAGTGCTTTCCTACAGCCCATTGGCTTTAAGACCTCATGCACACTAGGCGTCAAAAATGCTGTAGACATTTGGAGGCATTACTTGCACATTCAACACAGGCACGTTTGGGCAGAAAAACCACCTAAATGCATGTATACTAAACACTAGAAACATTTAGCGCTTCAGTGTTCATTTCACTGGCCAGAATAAATAAATATTCTGGCCAGTGGAATGAATCAACGCCACAACACTTGACACACCTAAACGCATTTGCAAAACACAGCGTTAAGTGCGTTTTTTATGCTGCTTTTCTCCTGCTGGGAGAAAGGTGTTCAGAATAGCTGGACAGATGCCGAGTTTGCATGAGACCTAAATGTGTTCTGGGTTGTGCATTGTACTGCATGTTATTACATTGCAACAGTGTAAAGGGGCTTCACACAATAAAAAACACAAAATAAAAATACTGACAATGCATGGAAAATGTGTTTTTTAAAGCACAAATGTGAATGGTAATAAAGTAAAAGTGTTCCTATTCCACTTTATGCATGCTAGCTCTTAGTTGTTCTGCTGTTTCTTATTTTCCTTAGCTTTCCTAATCTTATATAAATCCATTTCTGGAATTAACTTCTGTGGAGAAAAAAAAACAAAAAAAAACTGTGCTGCCAGGTAGGCGTTTTTTGCAGAGGAGACTCTGACTCCTCTGCAATAAAAATGTATTTTAAATGTACACTGAACCATGAATACACAGCCTAGTGTACATTCTCGGCATGCTTTGGTGCTAGCATGAATTAGATCCTATCCATATTACGTTACACTAGATAGCCAACCCCAATGGCTTTATGTACTAGCTTAGTGTCTCTCAACCTTTTTCCAGTCGGGGCGCCCTTGAAAAGTATTTTCAGTCACGAGGCACCCCTGTCCAAGGCTTGGTTCATGTTACTGTGTGTCACGGAACACACGTGAAATTGCACTCATTCCTGACACGCAGGCAAATGCTCTGCTCTTTAGGGGTACCCCATACATTGGCAAACGCGGGGTGTTTTTGGTGTGGTGCAATTTTAAAACTAAGGTCAGGGACGACTTTCCCTGCATTTCTGTGGGTTAGGCAGCCCATTGAAATGAATGGGCTGCCCTACACACAGCCACACAGATGTGAACCAAGGGTGCAATTGAGCTGCTTTTACCACCCCTCACTGCTCCCCCTTTAGCTGCAGAAACAGCAGCTGGGGGTATACACTTGCTGTTGCCACAGCTTGAAGTATACCTCCAGGTGAATGGGGTTGAACTACAACCACCCCACAACTGTGTGTGCATTGTTTGTGGTGTGGTGATTGATGCTGGGGTTAAACTAGGTGGTGACGAGGCAACATATTGCCTCTTTACCGCCTGTCAAATGCCTCTGAAAAGCGATCTGAGCATGGATTGCTTTTCAGAGGAGCAGCAGTCCTTGCTGCTATTACGAACAAGTCCTAAAAAATTAGTTTTGAAAGGACAGGAATAGGAGGTCGAGATTAAAAATAGAATACATATACACACATATAAAAACAAACACACACATACAAACACATGTACACACACACACACAAACACATATTTACATACACGCACATGTACACATACACACATATACACATACATGTACACATACACACACTTGTACACACATACATCTACACACACAGACACACACACTTGTACACACATACATCTACACACACAGACACACACACTTGTACACACATACACACACATGCACATGTATACAGCATTATGAAAATACAAAGTTACAATACCTTAGCTTCCATCACACAGCCGGGTACTGCACTCTAGGGGGAAGCAGAGAGCACAGAAGACACTCCCCTTCCCTTTGCTTTCACTTTGCTGAGCGGTGTGACGGCTCCCAGTGCCGACGTACAGTGCGGCGGGGGATCGAAAGCTCGGGCTCAAGTGACAGTCATTCTCCCCGCGGCACCCTGGTTGAGAAAGGCTGTACTAGCTAACTCCCCTTGTAAAATACCTATGTTACTGTTTGACCAAATTTTCACCATTTGCTTAGCATTTCTCTGGCAGCGACTGACTCCTAGAATTGCACCAGAAGTTTTCAAATTACCCACCAATTTATAAGGCCTAGCTTTCCCTATTAAATTTAATTTTTAGCGCCTCATTTTGTTCATATTCACAATTGACTTCACCCATCTCCATCTAATGCATGCACTACTACAGAGGCTGCTATAGTATCTTTCTTTGAATCCTTGCATAGTATTGTCTATAGAGGTCATGTGCACCCCTTCCGAAGTACTACTATGACAAACACCTCCCTTTCTATATTTCTCTTGGTACTGTCCCGTATTTCTACTGACCCATCGCTGACCTCCATTAACCCTTTATGGTCTAACTCCCTGAGCTATTTTCTATTCCAAAAACCCAGAGATGGACTTCCAAAGTTGTTAAGTACTTATGTCATCTGTACACACCACAGGGGTTTAAAGGATAAGTTCACCACTGGGAACATGTAACATGTCACTTCTTAAAAACAGTACGGCTGTGCGGGGCTCCATGAATGAATGAACTACAAGTCCCAACAGCCTTTGCGGCTGTCAGCTTGTAGTTCTCCATGAACTACTCCACAGCACTGTAGTAGTTCATTGATTCTTCCTATCAGTATATCTGCTTGCATGTACATCACGTATGGGTAAGCAGATATACTGACAGATCTGCAGGAGACCTGCATGGCACTAGCAATCTGCTGGTGCAATGCTTTACAGGCTCCTGCAACAAAAAAGAATAAATGCATATTTATTTTTACCTGCAAAAAATGTGCATTTATTATTTTTTCTCAAAAGGTGAACTTATCCTTTAAGTCCTTTTACAAGAGGTCTTTAATCTCCCATCTAATTTTTCGATTTTTACTAACCTTGCCTTGCTCTCCGAGCTCACTTTTGATCTTTAGATAACCTGAACCAGATCACCCTCTTTGAGAAATTATTGAGGAGACCGGATGCTAGCATCCTAATTTCTATGTAGTATTCTGTATTTATGACTTACTCTAAATTCGAATATCTCATTGCCCAACATAGATGGTTTGTGCCAGACCTTCAACTTACAGACTCAGACTGGTCAGAATTTGAGGGATCCTACCAAAAATTAGTAATCTCCTCTAAGGAAAAAATTAATCAGTTTAAACTTTTTCACCATAGTCACCTCACACCGGTCCAGTTGCATAAAATTGAACTGCTTTTTGCATTATTTTTGGACATGTCCTTTGTACATGCTTTTTGGATAGAGGTTAATACCTGTATTTTTATTTCTAATATAACACATCTCTAGAGATGTTTATAAGGTGTGTTTGGTGATAACACTATTTTCAAGTATGCTAAGCGTTGACTGCATATCCTCTTTCAACACAAACAAGACCATTTCTACTGTCCTGAGAGGGACCTTCCTCCCCTCGATTAATACTTGGCTGCAATTGGTTAATGCTAGTCTTCCTCTCTATAAACTAACCTTTGAATTTAGGAATAAAATGAAACTTCTTGATAAGATTTGGGACTTTTGGATCTCTAGTCCTCTTACTTTGACCTCTCTGCATCCTGGATAATTCAGTTAATATTCTGCTGGTTCACCTGTTGTCTGATCATTAGACTTGGTAACTTGTTATGCTATGCTCAATGTAAAGTTGAGTTTTTCGTAAGTTCTATTCACTGTGGAGACATAAGATTCTGTATAGGTCTGTTTTGCTCTTTCTTTTTTGTTTTTTTGTTTTCTTCTTGTATGAAAACACTGGTAAACGTATCTTAAAAAGAAAAAATGCAGAGCATGGAAGGAGACTAGGCAGAGATGCCAACAGCAGTGCCAGAGCGACAAGGGAGGTTGGAGCTAAAGGAGCACTTTGCCAGGTAAGTCTGCCATAATGTGCAAATATGTTTGCATACTTGGACATTCTGACAAAAGCCCTGGGGATCTTTGGCAGAGATTAGTGCGACATTGAGACCTCAGGCACTTGTCCAAAAAACTTATTTTTTAGGCCCTTTTTTTCCTAAGATTTTTAGATCAAAATTCTGCCCATCTATAGCCAGCTTTATTCGTAAGAGACCTTGGTGAAGCTGAAGTAATCCCAGTCAGATCCTAATTCTCATCCCATTTTTCCATTCCTATTGTAATCTTCTAAGCTCAGTAGTTACACAACTGTATATAAGTGGTGGTGTTTACGTGTTAAATTCTGAAAACCTATACCTGATATTAATGCAGCTGCTTCAGTAAAAGCTATAATGATGTAAACTTGACCTAATAAAAGAAAATCTCCCTTTGGTACCTCTCCGTACAGTTAGGGTCTAATGCTCATTTAGTCTAGTGTAAGGGTACTGAATTAAAACTCATGGAGGTCCGATCAGTAAAATTTTCTTCCAACAGAGGTCCGAACCGCATTTTTTTTCAGCCCTCTCCTACTGTATATCACAATCCCTATACTTCAGTGTCCCCGGCAGCTCTCGCGCTCTATTTAATGCTGAGCTTTGCTTCCCACATCCGATCCAGAAATGTTATGACAGCTCCCGCACTCTGTTCAATACTGTACTGTTATTCCACATTCATTCCAGAAATGTTCTGTTTCCTGCTGTCCACTCTGCTGTTATAACACCAGCAAAGAATGGGGGGAAAGAAGCAGCTCCTAAATGACGTGATCAGGTCGAGATGAAACAGTGGCTAAGTCCGCATCCGGACCGCAGTCCACCATTTAGTGATGCCTGGTCTAGTGGGATAAAATAGAAATACTTGCCTTATTTCTCACCCTTGTATTAGTCAGTGCTCTTCTCTGCTCGCACTTCAGCCCTGAAAAGTGGTGGGGCCCTTAACTTGCTCACATTGCAAGTGTACATGATGACATCAGTGAGGGGGTCATTACATAACCTGTTCTGTATCCCCAATTACATTGACTATATAGTTAGGCAAATTTGAAAAAAGACATACAGTATGCCCATGGAGCTCAACCAAAAGACAAAAATACATTAAAAACCTACATCCTCAGAAACTCGAACATGCAGGTGATCAGAGGAAGGAAAAAGACCCCTTAGTTTGTCAAATTATTCCAGCAGGAAAGACATTTCTACGTGATCCCCAAAAGGAATTGGATATTCCCTGGATCATCAATTTACACAGTTATTTAATATAAATATTAATAACCAGTTAAAATTTGTGAACAAAAAGTAAAAAAATGCTCTAATGGTCACTCAAACCCACTGGAGCTTTTTTCTCTGTTACTTTTATTTTATATTAGCATTCTAACATAACCATTAGTCCTAAAAAATGGATGAAAAGCTTAGTGCAACATAAACACCTCTGTTGGCTCCTTAGTACATTTATCTATACAGATCTCCACATCAGACCTAAAAGAGGGACATTTGCGAAAGAATGAAGGATAGAGGGACTGGGTTCCAAGAGACTCCTAGAAGACAGTGCCTTCAAATGATGGGCAGTTGGAGACAATGCCTTCAATGAGTATGAATTATAAGGACCCTTCCATACTGGAGTGGACTTCCACAGGCGTCTGCTTGCTCATTGGGGGATCTGATCCCCGCTGAGCAGGTGAATGGCTGGACTATGTCCGCTCTACTTATGCAGAGGACACGGACACAGCCCACTCTCTTGTATGGGTGGCCAGATGTAAACAGACCTCCTGTTCATTTACACTCAGCTGCCATACTATCCGATGTACTATACATCATTCTGTTTTTAGCAGATTTAATCAGATTGGATTGGATGTAGGTGGGTGTAAACGGACACATGTCCATATACACCTGCAGCTCTATAGAGGACAATGGAGGGTTCGCCTGAAAAACTGACAAGTGGACCCTTTAGTTCCACTCATGTGAAAGGGGCAGACTGAGCTGTACAAAGCAATTTAAAAACAGAGATCTGAGGGCAAACTGGATTTTTTTTTTAAATGGCACCCCAAGTTCTAATATTTCTAATTTCCATGGAACAGCACCAGTCAATGAACATTGACTAGTATTCCCATACAGTATATGTTGTGCTCAGGGTTTACTTCTAATTGGAACATGCAAGACAATGCAGGAGAAGTGCATGACATTTTCTTAAAAGAGATCTATATTCTCAACGTACACTTTCATTTGATATCATCAGTGCAATAGCAATACAAACAATAGTCATTTTTGACAATTCAGTATAATGTTTGAAAAAATCTCATATACAGTATGTTGTAAGTACTGCCTGTCTGCTGACCTTCTCTGTCTACAACTTCCTGGATTTCCTCCATGCTTTGCAGCTTGTCCTCCACTCATGCCTTTGGTTTACTTTTGACTTCTAATGACTAGATATCCCATTAAAGCTTGCTCCTTGCAAGCAGTTATTGCTGCATTGACTGTGTCTCCACTCAGCTACTTTGTAGTTCAGAAGGCAGGCTCTGTGAATTGTGTGACACAAGCAGGTACATGTACATAAGGCATAGTGATAGTGTGTCACAGAATTTAAGGAAGTAAATGTGTGTGATTCTTCAAAAGTAAATTTTTAAACTTCAGGTAAGTCCAGATAAATAGGAGGAGGCTATAAATAATTTCTAATTCAATGTGGAATCAAATATTCCAAATTTTGACTGAAATGCAATGCAGCAGAGACAAAAAAAAGGTAAAATGTTGCCGTAGGTAAGGTAGCAGTTTTTAACCTACCTCCCATCTCTTAGAGTGACATTGATAAGGACTGCAATAGGCACAGTAAGCAGCTCCAGACCCCAACTTATAGATTATTACAAGATGTGACAGGCAGGTACATAACTTTGATTGTTTGCCCATGTTTAATGTAGGAGAATGGCGGTTTTGTCTGGGCCCCCTGGACATCCACAGGACCCAAGGCTCCTGCCTAGTTTGCCTTGTGTATGGTCCAGGCCTGCATTGCAGCCTTAGTAATGGTTCCTGTACAAATCAATAGATTTTCCTTTGTCTGTGCATGTTTGTTCTTGTGATGCAGAAGACAGTAAATGGTTTGCATTGAGAGCATTGCAAATGAGCCTCAGAGCAGGAAAAGCTTGCTCATTGTCCTGTGTTCTTTTGGGGTTTTTTTACGCTCTTGAAAGCTTTATACAGTGGTGCCTTGACCTACGAGTTTAATTCGTTCTGTGGCCGAGCTCGTAGCTCAATTTGTTCGCACATCAAATCAATTTTCCCCATTGAAAGTACCGTATTTTTCGCTCCATAAGACGCACCTGACCATAAGACGCACCTAGGTTTTAGAGGCAGAAAACAGGAAAAAAAAAATTCTGAACTAATGGACTGCAGACATAGTACATGAGATGACCAGAGACTGCAGACAGTACAGGAGATGACCAGAGACTGCGGACATAGTACAGGGAATGACCAGAGACTGCGGACATAGTACAGGGCATGACCAGAGACTGCGGACATAGTACAGGAGATGACCAGAGACTGCGGACATAGTACAGGAGATGACCAGAGACTGCGGACATAGTACAGGAGATGACCAGAGACTGCGGACACAGTACAAGAGATGAGCAGAGACTGCGGACAGTACAGGAGATGAGCAGAGACTGCAGACATAGTACAGGAGATGACCAGAGACTGCGGACAGTACAGGAGATGAGCAGAGACTGCAGACATAGTACAGGGAATGACCAGAGACTGTGGACATAGTACAGGAGATGACCAGAGACTGCGGACATAGTACAGGAGATGACCAGAGACTGCGGACATAGTACAGGAGATGACCAGAGACTGCGGACACAGTACAGGAGATGACTGCTGACCTTTGGGGAGGGGGGGGCGGGTACCCGCTCTTACTTCCGCGGAGTTGTTCTTTGATCTTACCTGTTCCTCTATCCAGCCGCGCGCTGTCTACCTTGCTTCTGTAGTGTGGGCGCTCGGCGGACAGCTGGATGCCCAGTGCGCATGAGCGAGAAGCGCTGCGCTTTGTCATTGGTCTGGCAGGTTCTGGGATCTGTCATGTGTCCTAGGTACCGCCTTACCATTCACAAAGAGCACCGCTTCTTGCGCATGCACACTTGGGACCCGGCTGTCTCGCATACTACAGAAGCCGGGAAGACAGCGCGCCGCTGGATAGAGGAACAGGTAAGGTCCCACTGCAGAGCTGAGCGGCCGGCCCGGTATTCTGACACGGCGGCGGTGGAAATACCAGACCAGCCGCTCCATATTCGCTCCATAAGTCGCACTGTCATTTTCCCCCCTTTTTTGGGGGGAAAAAAGTGTGTCTTATGGAGCGAAAAATACGGTAATTAAAATGCTCTTAATCTTTTCCAACCCTCAAAATGCATTTCTAAATAACAAATATTGTATAGAAACATAATAGAAAGAGTATGTAAAGATATAATAAGGTTTTATACAGTGTACTTACCTTGTTTTCTTCTTTTCTTATCTTAATTTTCGTCACTGTCTTCGCTTTCACTGGTTCTTTCACCGGTTCTTTCATTAGTTCTTGGCTTTTTCGCCACACTTTCCTCACTTTCAACTAAAGGGCTTTTCTTAATAAACCTGTCCAAGGAGGTCTGTTTTATTCTCCCGTTCAGAATGTTTTGGAAACGAATTAGGCAAATAGCGCTGTTGCATGACTAGCTGCAACTTTTTCAGGATGTTTATTTTCTACATAATCTGCAACCTTCTCCCACATTGCCAAAATTTTCTTGAGCTCTGTATGGATGACCCCCGCCTCTGTTTTCTCTACCTTGGAACCAACTTCACTTAACGCCTCAGTATGCCACTGCTCTTGTAGCTCCTTTAACTCCTCAGTCGTCAGTTCTTCGGAGTGCTCCTCAACGAGCTCATCGATGTCTCTTTCATCCACCTCCAGACCTATAGTCTTTCCAATGGACACAATCTCTTCCTCCACTGGCTCTTCGGTTTCAGGTTCGAAACCTTCAAAGTCCCTTTCAGCCACAACTCCAGGCCACAGCCTCTTCCTTGCAGAGGTCAATGTCCTTTTTGTAACCCCCTGCCAGGCAATATCAATGATTTTGAGGCCTACCACGAGATTAAACTGGTCCTTCCAAAATTCTCGAAGGGTGAGGTTCATTCTCTCCGTCACCCCAAAGCAACAGCAGGACAGGTGCTTGGTATAGAGCTTCTTAAAGTTGCATATTACCTGCTGGTCCATTGGCTGCAGGATATAGGTGGTGTTCGGAGGAAGGTAGAGAACCTTCACAAAATTATATTCATCGAGTATTTCATCCTCGATGTGCGGTGGATGAACAGGAGCATTGTCTAGGACGAGAAGGGCTTGCAGGGGCAGGTTGTTTTCTTGAAAATATTTCTTCACCGAAGGACCAAACACAAAGTTTACCCACTCAACAAAGAACAGCCTGGTGACCCACACCTTAGGGTTTGCCCGCCACATAACCTGCAGTTTCTCCTTTATGATCTTGTGTGCTTTAAAGGCTCTGGGGTTTTCGGAATGGTATACGAGCAGCGGCTTTATCTTGCAGTCGCCACTTGCATTGGCACACAGGGAGAGGGTCAACCTATCCTTCATAGGTTTGTTGCCTGGCATCTATTTCTCCTCTTCCATTATGTATGTCCTCCTCTGCATCTTCTTCCAAAATAGCCCTGTCTTGTCACAGTTGAAGACTTGCTGGGGTATGTATTCTTCGGCCTCGATGAATTCAGCTAAAGTTTTGATGAAATCCTCTGCTGCCTTGACATCAGCACTTCCTGCCTTACCATGCCTAACAACGGAGTGAATTCCGGTCCTTTTCCGGAAATTGTCAAACCAGCCCTGAATGGCTTTAAAGGAATCCTCAGTTGCTGAAGTGTCTGGGGTTTGCTGCACCAAATCCGCAATAATGGCTCGTGCCTTTTCACAGATTATAGCCTCTGTTACAGTATCTCCTGCAAACTGCTTCTCTGTCAGGCACACTCTCCATCTTTTTTATGGACAGACGTCCAGAGCTTAGAAACTATTTTTACACCTTTGGCAGGCGTTATAATCTTTAAGCAACTCCTTCTGCTTCAAAATCATGCAGATCGTAGATGTTGAACGTTCATACTGCCTGGCCAAGTCCTTTACTCGCATACCTTGGTCATGTTTTTCAATAATTTCACGCTTTAACTCAATGGACATCATCCTCCTCTTGTTAGCATTATCACTAGCACTCACTTTCTTGGGAGACATGGCACCAGAAAGTTTGGTATAAAATGGAACTCTGCACCTGTTCCAGAAAAGCAGAAAACACTCACTCTCTGAAGTTTGGTATAATTTGGTAAAAACTGGTATAAAATGGAACTCTGCACCTGTTCCAGAAAAGCAGAAAACACTCACCTTCTGGTTTGAGGTAAACACGTGAAGAGACCATGAGAACTCTGCACCTGTTCCAGAATAGCAGATAACACTCACCCTCTGAAGTTTGGTATAAGTTAGTATAAACTGGTATAAAATGGAACTCTGCACCTGTTCCAGAAAAGCAGAAAACACCTTCTGGTTTGAGGTAAACACGTGAAGAGACCATAAACACATGAAGAGACCATGAGAACTCTGCACCTGTTCCAGAAAAGCAGAAAACACTCACCCTCTGAAGTTTGGTATAAGTTGGTATACACTGGTATAAAATAGAACTCTGCACCTGTTCCAGAAAAGCAGAAAACACTCACCCTCTGGTTTGAGGTAAACACATGAAGAGACCATAAACAAGTGAAGAGACCATGAGAAGACCGAGAGTACGTGTTGGAGGAGTGTCTCGGAGGCTGGGATGCTGTGGCGTCACTGCTCACTACGCCATCTAGCAGCGCCGTCTCCAGCTCGTACCTCAATTTTTTGCTCGTGTAACAAAGCAAAAAATCGAATGACTACTCGTACCTCGGAAAACTCATGCCTAAATGCACTCGTAGGTCATGGTATCAATGTATATACATGAAAGAGTGAATGAAGTTGGGTTTCCGCACCATGCATATATGCCCATGCATGTGTAACCATGAATATCAGAATTTACACAAGTACAGTGTATTTTTTAATGTAGTAGTATGGGTAGAAATATGCCACAGGTACTGTAAATGCAGGAATATTTTGTGCTGTATGGCCATACGTCTGTATTTTCGTCTGTGTACATGAGCCCCCCCCAAAAAAAATATTTAAAATAAAATTGCCAAATTCCCTACTCTGTACATCTGTACATTATCTGAGCTCTGATTTATTACTACGAGCAATATTACATGTTTTGTTAAAGCTAAACTCCAGGCAAAATGCTAAATACGCCATTAAAATCCATTTATTGAAGCTGTTCTAGCTGCCAAAGAATTTGCATGGCTGTCCATCTGAGATTTACACAACACAGCCAAGGAGATTTTCTTCTGCTGCAGTTAAGCAACACAGCTGGCTTGTAAAAGGACAGTGAAGGAGTACCACCAGACTGATGAGTTCATATCTCATTGGTCTCTCCTCCTGTCAACATGTTCCTCTTCAGAGCATATGTATACTGCAGGGCATTTGATTGGCTCTTTGTGCTGCCCCTCCCTCTCCTATTCTGGGTGTCTTTGTATAGGGGTTTATAAGGCTGAAGTGAGGTCAAATTCAGCTGTTTCAACTAGCTGCATTAAAAAATGCATTTATTGATTTATAATAAACACCTAACTGCATTCATTTGTATTTTAAATGAAGTTCAGCTTTGACATTATATTATAATGTACTATTCTTATTAACAGTGTTCTACTGTTGTATAAATTATGAACAGCAGTTAAAGCAAACCAAGAAAACCATTGCTTGTAATGTGACACATCGTTACAGACCCTTGTACCCAGAATTCTTCAGAAACACACTTACACAGTTGACCAAACAACTTTTCTCTTCTGAGTTCAATGACCAAGAGTAATGGATTTAGCCATTAAGTAGTAGATACAATAGAATTGCCTCTCAGCCACATAGTCTGCAGCACAGGCATCATTTACTGTGCCCAAGTCTAATTAAATTTTATCAAATCTCAAAGTCACCACTGACCTGAAATCTTTGTGCTCCCTCTTATCCAGGGGGCATGTTCTCATAGGTTGGCCAATGCTGCTTGCTGCCCTTCTTTATCAAAGACTGTTTCATAATTAGGTTAAAAAGTACTTTTATAATTGGGAATCTTTGTAAGGAAGACAGAAGAGGAAACTGAATTAAATCCAAAAAAAGAATTGGAACAAAAAAGGTTGCTTTAACCCTTTTTGTATCTTTTTTTTTTTTTTTTATTTAAACAGCCAATGTATTTAGCATAATTTCTGTGAAAACACTGCATATTCGTTTGGTAAAATAAAAAGGTTTTAACTTCAGCTGTAAATATAAACATCATAATAATAATTCTTACATTGCAAGGTATATTTTGGAGATTCATTGTATTATTATATACTGATTTATTTTTTTTATCACTTTTGCAGAATGTTACATTATTCATTACATCAATGTATTGCAGCTTACCAGTCCTTGGATTTCATGGCTGTAGTCATTTTTTTAAAATCTTTTTTTGCTTTATTTTTACCTAGAAGCCCTGCCTGCAACACATATCCCTTTCCCAGGGTATCAATGCTCATTCACTGCACTGTGTCAAAGGAAGAGTTTTCTCCCTAGGGTAAAAAATATTTGAGATCTACAATACATCCCCCCTCTCCTCATCTTCATAACATATATGTATATTTATAGTATAAAGGTGTGTGTATGTGTATAAATATATATATATATATATATATATATACACATACAGTTGTGTTCAAAATAATAGCAGTGTGTTGAAAAAAGTGAATAAAGCTCAAAATCCTTCTAATAGCTTTTATTTCCATACACTCAAATGCATTGGGAACACTACACATTCTATTCCAAATCAAAACATGAAGAAAAATATATCAAATTTGTGTTGTTCCTCTAAAAAAATTGAAGAAAAGTGAATATTAGACTGTTCAAAAAAATAGCAGTGTTTGTATTCTTCTTTACAAATTCAAACATTCACTATATAAACTGAAAAATATTGAAAGATTTTACTTTGAATCACTTAATGAATATTTTGTTGTATAACCACTGTTTCTGAGAACTGCTGTACATCTGTGTTGCATGGAGTTAACCAACTTCTGGCCCCTGTGATCAGGTATTCCAGACCTGGATGATTGGATTACATTCCACAGTTCTTCTCTATTTCTTGGTTTTGCCTCAGAAACTGCATTTTTGATGTCACCCCACAAGTTTTCTATTGGATTAAGATCCGGTAATTCGACTGGCCACTCCATAACGTCAATCTTGTTGGTCTGGAACCAAGATGTTGCACGTTTACTGGTGTGTTTGGGGTCGTTGTCTTGTTGGAACACCCATTTCCTCTTCAGCATAAGGCAGCATGACCTCTTCAAGTATTCTGATGTATTCAAACTGATCTATGATCCCTGGTATACGATAAATAGGCCCAACACCGTAGTATGAGAAACATCCCCATATCATGATGCTTGCTCAACCATGCTTCACTGTCTTCACAGTGTACTGTGGCTTGAATTCAGTGTTTGGGGATCGTCTGACAAACTGTCTCTGGCCACTAGACCCAAAAAGAACAATCTTACTTTCATCAGTCCACAAAATGTTGCGCCATTTCTCTTTAGGCCAGTCAATGTGCTCTTTGGCAAATTGTAATCTCTTCAGCACATGTCTTTTTTTCAACAGTGGGACTTTGCGGGGGCTTCTTGCAGATAGCTTGGCTTTACATAGGCGTCTTGTAATTGTAATAGTACTCACAGGTAACTTTAGACCTTCTTTGATCTTCCTGGAGCTGATTGTTGGCTGAGTGCTTGCCATTTTGGCTATTCTTCTATCCATTCGAATGGTAATTTTTCGCTTTCTTCCACGTCTTTCAGGTTTTGGTTGCCATTTTAAAGCATTTGCGATCATTTTAACTGAGCAGCCTATCATTTTCTGCACTTCTTTATATGTTTTCCCCTCTCCAATCAACATTTTAATCAAGGTACGCTGTTCTTCTGAACAATGTCTGGAACGACCCATTTTCCTCAGAAATTCAGAGAGAAATGCACTGTAACCAGCATATACAACATGCTGCCTTCCTTCCCTAAATAAGGGCAATAATTGCCACCATTTTTTCAAAGAATGAATGAGCTCACTAATAGAACTCCACACTGCTATTATTTTGAACATGCCCCTTTAAATTAGTGATTCAATTACACAGAATCAGCAGCATGCATGTCATGACTGTTGGGTCTGTTGGATTTCTATTACTCTACTACATCTGCTAGTAAATTATTTGCCATGTAGAAATATCATTTCTACCAAAAACAGTGATTGATCAGGTTAGTGATGTCTGACTGCTATTATTTTGAACACAACTGTATATATATATACAGTGAGGAACAGAAGTATTTGAACACCCTGCGATTTTGCAAGTTCTCCCACTTAGAAATCATGGAGGGGTCTGAAATTCACATTGTAGGATTGTGCATTCCCACTCTGAGAGACAGGATTTAAAAAAACAATTCAGGAAATCACATTGTATGATTTTTCTTTTACAAAGAGCTTTATTGAATATTAAGCAAAGATAAACAAACATTCGGAACATAGATGCAATGACCAACAGTTAGAAATTGTAGCGGATGAGGGGAAGCTAATTCAAGGCATACACTGGAAAAGACATAAGCTGAAAAGTTTACATATGTGTCCTGTAGGAAAAGATGGGGGAAGGGGTTGGGAAAGGACGATTAACAAACCTTTGTGGGTCAATGATAATATAAACTCTAAAGGGGAGTTTTGCTACATCAACATAGAGAACGGGAGAGGCACGAGAAGAGGCCTTCTCCAAAAGGTGATACATGTTCAAAACGTAAAAATTACAAAGAAATCCAGATTGCGTTGGTAGTATTGCAGATGTAGCGCAGGCACTATCCGAAAAATATGTTTAAGGACAGATTTGACAGGAGGTTAGGAAAAGACAAACAGTAGAGAGACGCGGACAACAACAACACCAAAAAAAAAAAAGGGGGGGGGGGGCTCCGGAGCGATCACAGCGAAATCCATCCTCATATCGACAGAAGGGACTGGTCAAATCTCGAAGGTTGAGATACATCCAGCCAGGGACGCCATACCTGCAGAAATTTTGTATGGGTATCCAACAATATGGCCGTCAGTTTTTCATTAACCATTATGAAGTTCATTCGGTTTTTGACAGCCTCAAAACTAAGGAGAGGAGTTTTCCAAGCTCTCGCAATTGTCAATTTAGTTGCCATAAATAAAAATGATGCCAGCTGCCGTTCAGAACGGAGGAGGCCCTCCAGCGGTTTAAATAGTAGCGCTTCAAAGGAGTTACGCTTAATGTCTGCGTGAAGGATAGTGCGGAGGAGGGCATACACTCTGATCCATAATCTACTTACTTTAGGGCAAGTCCACCAGATATGAGCCATAGTACCCGATTGTTGGCATCCCCTAAAACAGACCGGGGAATATGTAGGGATAAAACTAGCTAGACGAGCAGGCGTATAATACCACCGGTATAGAATTTTGTAGGCATTCTCAAGAATAATGACGTTCCTAGAACATTTAGATAGTGCTTGGGTCATGTTCTGCCAGTCCTGTTGATCCAAGGTCCCCCCTAATTCAGACTGCCAACGCTGATGATAGGAGCGAACAGGAGGGGTTCTATAAGATATAATGGAAGAATAAATCAAGGAAATCAAACCCGGAGCATGAGGTCTATGTCTGCACTGGCTTTCAAAAGGGGACAGACGGTACGGTCCCGGATGCGTGCGTATTAGTGTATTAATAAAGTGACGAAGTTGAAGATAACCAAAATGTTCTCGGAGAGGGATGTTATAAGAAGAACGCAGAGCGTCAAAGGTAATTATTCTAGTGGGTGATAGGAGTGAATGAACATCATAAAAACCATGCGCTTGCCACCAGGCAAACTGTCTAGGATTATCCCTACCCAGAGGGAATAATGGGTTATGCAATAGACGTAACAGCGGCAGGTGAGGAGAGATAAGGCCAGCGGAATATTTGATAGAATCCCAGAGACGTAGCGAAAGCGTCAGCGTTGGGCTAAGGGTTGATGGACGTTGAGAGATAGGAAGCCATGGCAAGGAGGAGAGCGGTATCGGGTGAGAGTCCATCATATCCACAACAGCCCACAGGGGGAAGTGGTGAGATGCATGAACATGAGCTAAGGGGGCAATGTTAGCTGCCAAATAGTAAGACTGGAGATTTGGAACAGATAACCCGCCCATACTCCGTCGTGCGAATAAGATATGTTTGCTAATTCTGGGTCGAGAAGAGCTCCAAATAAAGGACAAAAGTTTTCGCTGATGAATACGCAATATGTGCGAAGGTACTGGAACTGGTAAGACACGAAATAGATACAGCAGTTTAGGAAGATAGGTCATACGGATTGCATTAATTCTGCCGAACCATGAAAGCGGAAAATGAGACCAAGAGGACAATAGCTCTGTCAACTCATGAAAGACAGTGGGAAAGTTAGCCTGATACAGTCCGTCATATGTCGGGGTAAGCTTAATTCCTAGATATGGTAAGGCCGAAAGCCATTGAAAAGGGAACGTTTGCTCCAAAGTGGTCAAGAGTGATGGTGGGAGGGTAACTGACATAGCTCTCGATTTAGCTGGGTTGACATGTAAGCCTGAAAGGGTTGCAAAGGAATCTAGAACTGCAAGCAAATTGGGCAAAGTAACCCCCGGGTTCGAGATTGACAGTAATATGTCATCTGCAAACAAAGACAATTTATGTTGGGAGCCTGCCACCTCAATCCCCTTAATATCAGGATGTAAACGAATGGCTTCTGCCAATGGTTCCAAGGCTAGGATAAAAAGTAAAGGGGAAAGTGGGCAGCCTTGTCTAGTGCCTCTGGCAACCAAGAACGTAGAGGACTCAAATCCATAGCATTTAAGCTTCGCTTGAGGGGATGTGTATAGCGAAGAGATCCATCGTAGGAAGGAAGGACCGAAGCCAAAGCGGTGAAGGACCGATAGGAGATACGGCCAGGATAGAGTGTCGAAGGCCTTATTAATGTCTAAGGATAAGAGCATCATATCGAGTTTACGAGTATGGGCCAAATGTTGCAATTGTAAAATACGTCTAATAGCATCTCCGGCCTGCCTGTGGGGAACAAATCCCACCTGGTCCTTTTTGATTAGGCGAGAAAGGAAGGAATTCAGTCGAGTAGCCAAGATCTTAGTAAGAATCTTCACGTCGATATTGATAAGAGAGATAGGCCTATAGTTTGCCCAGGAAGAGTGATCTCGATCTGGTTTAGGGATCATAACCACATTAGCAGTTAACGAGTCTGGGGAAAAATTCGAACCTCCCTTCACCGCGTTAAACATAGTGGCAAGGTGAGGAGCGAGTACATCAGCTAATTTCTTATAGTATAGTGCCATATATCCATCGGGACCAGGGCGTTTGCCCAATTTCAGGTCTGCTATGCATTGCAAAACCTCAGATACTTGGATATTACGATCCATCAAATCCTTATGGGCTGATGTTAAAGTAGGCAGGGGCAGACGAGATAAAAAGTCAGAAATGGACTGAGGGTCAGCCCAGGTGGGATCAGAGTAAAGTTTAGCTAGTCGGTGCCGGAATTCTTCTAAAACCGCTACAGGGTTGCTCGTAAGGGTATTGTGACGAGTACGTAAAGATATCGGTTTAGGATGCTGCGCAAAAGAACGCAATCTATGGGCCAACATAGAGTCTGGTTTGTTTGCTTTGCTATACCACTTCTGGCGAGTCCATCGTAAAGAGCGCTCAGCCTCATCCGTTAAGCAAAGATCCAATTCTAAACGAGCCTGATCCAACAGTCTACGGTTCGACGGGGAAGGTGATTGTTTAAATTGGGCCGACGCAGAAGCTAACTTTGATTCCAACTGACACTGTTTAGACTGTCTTTCCTTCTTTCGCCTTGAAGCTATTTGGATAATATGTCCCCTAAGAACTGCCTTGTACGCTTCCCATAATGTTACTGAAGAAGAGACAGAACCCAAGTTCAATTGGAAATATTCCTGAGACTTACGATGTAGTTCCTCCTGGATCTCCTTTAACGAAAGCAAGGAGTCATTCATTATCCACGAAGAGGAGGCCGGCCTACATAGGAGAGATCGACAGACCACCAAGATAGGCTCATGATCTGACCATGGGACCGTTAAGATAGAAATAGAGCGAACTAAAGGGAGGTGTTTACGTGAAACGAAGGCATGATCAATTCTGGAATGCGAATGATGAGGATGCGAATAATGAGTGTAGTCTTTCCCCCGAGGATGAAATTCACGCCATAAATCTACCAGATCATGAGAATTTAACGTACGTGCAAAGGACTTCGCTGATACGGAAGGGCCAGAGCACTCCGCTGGATATTTATCCAATGCAGGATTTAGCACTAAGTTTGAATCCCCTGCCATCAAAAGCGTACCCCTTTGATGTGTAGCCAGGAGAGAACATAGGTGCGACAGAAAAGGTCCAGGATTAAAGTTGGGAGCGTAATAGGACATTATGGTAACATCTATGCCAAGGATCGTGCCCTGGAGCAGGAGGTATCTGCCGTTGGGATCAGCAATACGCCTCACACAGACGAATGGAGTTTTGCTATGGAAGGCGACCAATACGCCTCTCTGTTTAGTGGGGCCAGTAGCTTGAAATATCTGAGGGTAACGTGCATCAAAATATTTTGGGGCAGAGGTAGTGGAGAAGTGAGTTTCTTGCAAACAAGCAATGTCAACTCGGCGAGCCCGGAGAAACTTAAATATCTTTACCCGTTTCTGCGGAGAGTTCATCCCCTGGACATTCAGTGATAACCAGTTCAACGACATGGTGATCTAAAAAAAGGAAGATTAAATCCGCCGCGATCCCCGGGAGCCCTGGAAAAAAATTTATAAAAACACAAAACACACATAACAAACGACAAGGAGAAAGAGACGAAAAAGAAAAGAGAAAACCAGAAGACATCTGATATACAAGCAAGATATCTGTGAAACATTAATATCAATTCAAACAATATAGTAATCAACTGTGGGTAAAACACCCACATAAAGGCTAGGTAGCGGGCAGGACAAAAGACCATACCGCTAGCCAGCTCGATGGGGGACACGACCATCCACCGGAACAACTCGGCATTAATATAAAAATATTATACAGACAACTAAGGCTAATACACCTGTGAATAAGTAATCTGAAACTCGCAGGACAATAGAAATCTCAACCAATCAGTGCGGAGAAAAGAAACATCCACTCTAGATTGGAAGAGATAAACCACACGGAGGCATGAAATCCCTGAACAAATCTAGAGTCAAATCTAGAGAGTGGCAGCCAAAAATCCACGTGGAACAAAGCTACCTACTGGTGGCCCACCTCTAAACATCATGTCGCGGAGACTTCCTGAAAACGCTGAGCCTGTAGGGATCTGAGAGCCTGGGAACTACTTTGACTAGGAGGAGATTTACGCGAAGACTGGGAATTGTGAAGACGCGTAGGGATTGAAATCTCCTCACTCTGGGATTGTGGCAGTTCCAGGTTGAGCTCCCGAAAGTGACGCCGAAGATCCGCTGGCGAAGAGGCCTGGAATTGTCGACCTTGAAAGGAAAACGAAAGCTTGAAAGGGAAGCCCCATCTGTACTTGATATCAGCCGATTGAAGAACTTGAAGATAAGGTCTTAGGGTACGACGTTTGGCAATTGTGACTGGGGACAAATCCGCGAACAGATGTACAGAGTGACCTTGAAATTCCAGAGCCGAGCGGTTCTGAGCCGCCTGCAGTAGACTTTAGTTCTTTAGTACAATAAAAGTGGAGTTTAATAATAATGTCTCTGGGAGGACCTTCCGTGGGTTTGGGTGCTAGAGTTCTATGGATACGGTCAAACTCCAGACATTCTATGGGAATCTCAGGGGCCAACTCCTGGAAAAGAGCAGTAGCAGTGCCCTGCAAATCGGTGAGTGCCTCGGGGATTCCGCGGATGCGGAGATTATCCCTGCGTGCTCTATTCTCAGCATCCTCCAACTTATCTTTTAAAGTGTCCAGCTCGGCATGTAGATCCTCCACTTCCTGTTCATGACCCTCCAAAACTGTAGTCGCCAGATCCATACGTTGCTCTAATTGGTGGGCGCGAAGGCCCAGCTCCTTTAGGCCTCTCGCCAGATCAGAAGATAATTTACGTGAGGCAGCTGTAATCTCCTCTCGCACTATAGCACGGAATTTGTGTAGCAAGGCTTCGGGATTGTGTTCAAGAGAATCAGCCATCCCCGATGGAAATTGCTGCTGACTATCGCCGTCAGACTCAGGGTCACCTGGAAGCTGGGTGTTGTCATCAGGCTCAGGCGGGTTAGGTATCAGCTTAGCGATATGGCCCTGCGGAGGGGATTGCTGACGGGCCCGATGTTTAGGTTTAGTGCGGGGAGTGCGGTGCATTGCCGGGGGTGGTCCACAGGATTCCAAAACCCCCTAAGACTATTGAGGTGATACGCTAGGGTGTAAAAACCCAGTAGCCGAGAGAAATGTTTCGGTGGCACGGCACAGGAAGGTCACTCTGGCGTTTTCCTCCTGGCTCGTGTACGTGTCCCCCACCGGGGAGGTGTTCACAGAAGGTTTAACATAACGCTGCGGCCAGTGAAATGTAGATAGTTATGGTTATGATAACTTGGCAGGCTGCGTATAGGCTTCCAAAATATGTCCCAGACACCCCTGATTTATCCACTCGAGGAAGGGGGTCAGTAGAAAATTCCCTCCCCCATCCAGCATTACCTCTGCAGCCCCACTGATCTTCAGCAGCTCACAGGGATCCTGCAGGGATGTGCTGTAAGCCACAGTGCCACCAGGAGGATCAAATGAGCCCACCCAGCCTGTCCCTGCAGCTGACCTGTCTCCAGAGCCGGCCGGGCAGGGTGGTGGCGCGGTGATGCAGCGATCCGGCCGCGGCGGCGATCTGCTCCGGCCGCGGATTCAGGATACACCGCGGCTTCACATGCCGCGGTAGGCCTCAGAGCGTCCCGCGCCCCAGATGCTCAGAGAAGGGGCAGAGTAGCTCGACACCCCTCCCCGGGTGTCAGGAAAGGTCTAGGCAGCCGGGGATCTGCTCTGGACGGCCGCCGTTCCCTGGATGGCAGCGGATGGGAGATCAGGGTGCCGGAGCTCAGGGAAACACAACCGCTCCCGGCGCCATCTTGGACACGCCCACATTGTATGATTTTTAAAGAATTTATTTGTCTTGCACTGCTGAACATAAGTATTTGAACACCATAAAACAGCAAGAATTCTGGCTCTCAAAGACCTGTTACTGTGCCTTTAAAAAGTCCACCTCTACTCCACTCATTAATCCTACTTAGTAGTACCTGTCTGAGCTCTTTAAAGAGACCTCTCCACCCCACAGTCAGTCAGACACCAACTGCTACCATGGGCAAGACTAAAGAGCTGTCAAAAGACACCAGAGACAAAATTGTGGACCTCCACAAGGCTGGAAAGGGCTACGGGGCAATTACCAAGCAGCTTGGTGAAAATAGATCAACTGTTGGAGCAATTGTTAGAAAATGGAAGAGGCTAAAGACAACTGTCAGTCTCCCTCAGACTGGGGCTCCATGCAAGATCTCACCTCGTGGGGTATCACTGATGATAAGAAAGGTAAGGAATCAGCCCAGAACTACAAGGGAGGACCTGGTCAATGACATGAAGAGAGCTGGGACCACAGTTTCAAAGGTCACTGTCGGTAGAACACTACGCCATCATGGTTTCAAATCATGCATTGCACGGAAGGTTCCCCTGCTCAAGTCATCACATGTCCAGGCCCGTCTGAAGTTTGCCAATGACCATCTGGATGATCCAGAGGAGGCATGGGAGAAAGTCATGTGGTCAGATGAGACCAAAGTAGAACTTTTTGGTCTAAACTTCACTCGTCGTGTTTGGAGGAAAAGAAGGATGAGTTGTATCCCAAGAACACCATCCCTACTGTGAAGCATGGGGGTGGTAACATCATGCTTTGGGAGTGCTTTTCTGCGAAGGGGACAGGACGACTGCACTGTATTAAGAAGAGGATAAATGGGGCCATTTATTGTGAGATTTTGAGCAACAACCTCCTTCCCTCAGTCAGAGCATTGAAGATGGGTCGTGGCTGGGTCTTCCAACATGACAACGACCCGAAGCACACAGCCAGGATAAGCAAGGAGTGGCTCTGTAAGAAGCATATCAAGGTTCTGGAGTGGCCTAGCCAGTCTCCAGACCTAAATCCAATAGAACATCTTTGGAGGGAGTTGAAACTCCGTGTTGCTCAGTGACAGCCCCGAAACCTGACAGATCTAGAGGAGATCTGTGTGGAGGAGTGGGCCAAAATCCCTGTTGCAGTGTGTGCAAACCTGGTCAAGAACTACAGGAAACATTTGACCTCTGTAATTGCAAACAAAGGCTTCTGTACCAAATATTAACACTGATTTTCTCAGGTGTTCAAATACTTATATTCAGCAGTGCAAGACAAATAAATTCTTTAAAATTACAATGTGATTTCCTGAATTTTTTTTTAAATTCTCTCAGAGTGGGAATGCACCTACAATGTGAATTTCAGACCCCTCCATGATTTCTAAGTGGGAGAACTTGCAAAATCGCAGGGTGTTCAAATACTTCTGTTCCTCACTATATACACTATATTGCCAATAGTATTGGGACGTCTACCTTTACACGCACATGAACTATAATGGCATCCCAGTCTTAGTCCGTACTGTTCAATATTGAGTTGGCCCACCCTTTGCAGCTTTAACAGCTTCAACTCTTCTGGGAAGGCTGTCCAAAAGGTTTAGGAGTGCGTCTATGGGAATGTTTGACCATTCTTCCAGAAACGATTTGTGAGGTCAGGCTCTGATGTCGGACGAGAAGGCCTGGCTCGCAGTCTCCACTCTAATTCATCCCAGATGTTTTCTATCAGGTTGAGGTCAAAACTGTGTGCAGGCCAGCCAAGTTCCTCCACCATAAACTTGCTCATCCATGTCTTTATGGACTTTGCTTTGTGCACTGGTGTGTAGTCATGTTGGAACAGGAAGGGGCCATCCCCAAACTGTTCCCACAAAGTTCCGAGCATGAAATTGTCCAAAATGTCTTGGTATGCTGATGCCTTAAGAGTTCAGGAACTAAGGGGCCAAGCCCTACCCCTGAAGAACAACCCCACACCATAATCCCTCCTCCTCCAAATTTTACACTTGGCACAATGCAGTTAGGCAAGCACCATTATCCTGGCAACTGTCAAACCCAGACATGTCCATCGGATTTCCAGACACAGAAGTGTGATTGGTTACTCCAGAGAACATGTGCTAATCTGAAGGCCACACAAAGTTTTGAGGTCTTTAGCTTTCGACTCTGCAGACAGTTGGCGACTTCTGCACACTGTGCGCTTCAGCATGAGCTGACCCCGCTATTTCATTTTACATGGCCTGCCACTTCATGGCTGAGTTGCTATTGTTCTCAGTTGCTTCCACTTTGTTATAATACCACTAACAGTTGACCGTGGAATATTTAGTATAGCTACATAGTTAGTCTGGCTAAAAAAAGAGAAGAGTCTATCCTGTTCAACCATTATCCATTCCAATTTGCTCCTACAGGGAAAAAAAATTCCTTTCTGATCCCCCGAGAGGCAATATATTCCCTGGATCAACTTTACCTATAAATGTTATTATCCAATTATATTCTGTGTATCTAAGAAAGAATCCAGGACTTTTTTAAAGCAAACCACTGAGCGGGCCAGAACCAAGTCTTGAGGGAGTCTATTCCACATTTTCAAAGCTCTCAATGTGAAGAAACCTTTCTGTGTTTGGAGATTAAATCTCCTTTCCTCCAGATGTAAAGAGTGCCCCCGTGTCCTCTGTGATGACCTCAGGGTGAATAGCTCTACACCGAGTTCACTACATGAACCACTGATGTATTTATACATGTGGATCATATCCCCCCTTAATCTCCTCTTCTCAAGAGAGAATAAATTCAGTTCCTCTAATCTTTCCTCCTAGCTGAGCTAATCCATGCCTCGTATCATATTGGTTGCCCTTCTCTGCACTTTCTCCAGTACCCCAATGTTCTTTTTGTGAATTGGTGGCCAAAACTGAACTGCATATTCCAGATGAGGTCTTACTAATGATTTGTACCGGGGTAATATGATATCTCTCTCTCTGGAGTCTATACCTCTTTTAATACAAGAGAGGATTTTGCTCGTTTTAGAAACCGCAGCTTGGCATTGCATGTCATTATTAAGCTTGTGATCTACCAGAAACCCCAGATCCTTCTCCACCATTGATTCCCCCAGTTGTACCCCCCTTAGTATGTACGATGCATGCATATTCTTAGCCCCCAAGTGCATAACCTTGCATTTATCAACATTAAACCTCATTTGCCACATAGCTGCCCAATTAAACAGTGCATTGAGGTCGGCTTGTAAATTGGAGACATCCTGTAAGGACATTATTCCACTGCACAGCTTGGTGTCATCTGCAAAGACTGAAATGGGATTTTTAATCCCAGACCCTATATCATCTATAAATATATTAAAAAGTAAGGGTCCCAACACTGAACCTTGGGGTACACCACTGACAACCCTAGACCATTCAGAACAACCCTAGACCACATCTGCAGTGCAAATGATAGTAGGAAATCTTCTGTCACTATCTATGAAGGGTCTGTACTTGTATGGTCAGTGGAGTGTATTTATATACAGACTTTAGGGAATGATTTGGTTGCTGAAAGATCTTTTTCTTCTCCCTGACCTTAAGAGAAACAGAATTGCATGTATCAAACACGCATACATGTATGTTTATAAGGAATGCAGGCTCCCACTGGCTGAGAGACTTTCTCCTAAATATCTGCTCATAGAATCTATCATATACTTCTTGATTACCATCCAGTCCTTCATTCGCTGGTATATGACCATTGGATCCTTTGTGTGTGAAGATTCTAGGTTCACCAACCTGGATTTTTTAACATAAATGCATCACTTCAATATAATGCACAGCTTTAAATAAAGGCTTAGTTGACCTTTTACATAAACTGGCCCATGTAAACAAGGAGCCCAAGTATCTTAAAATACACTGTGCTATTTGTAAGAATATTGTTTAATGCAAATGTCATACCTGTAGGCCTTTTCTGTCACTCATGAAGCCTGGTTCTAAATGCTCCCATCATTTATATTCCTACTTCCTAAAGACCCTGCTGTCTTCAGGAATTGCTACATCACATCTTTGTGGTGCATGTGTGCATTAGTGGCAGATTTTTGTGCATGTGCACAAATGCCATGGAAAGCTATACTGCCCATCTACTAGAAGCTGATGGCATTTCTGCACATGCGTAGAAACCTACTGCACATGCACAGATGTGCTGTGGGTCTCTGACCGCTCCCAAATACCTGAATGAGACTGGTGGTGCATCTGTGCTTGTGCCAGTTTTTTTTAAATGGTGGCACAAAAGAGGGATGGGGGAAGGGAATTCATGTGTAGTTAAAGTGGTTCTAAACAGCGAATTAAGGTAAAAAAAACTTTTAATGTTTGTTCCCCCCTTATAATTACCTGAGCATGATCTCAATCAAGTAAGGTGCACAACAGCAGTGTCTCTCTCTCCTCATTGACTCAAACAGCAGTGGAAGCCATTGCCTCTTGCTGCTGTCAATCACAGCCAGTGAGGAGGGGGCCAGGGGCAGGACCAAACCACGCTGCGTGTGTCAATGGAACACACAGAGCTGGCTCGGCAACACGCCTTTATGAGTGCTCCCATAGCAAGTGGCTTGCTATGGGCGCACTCGGCAGAGTGGAAGATCCAGGAATGTCATCGGGGGACTTCAGAAGAGGAGGATCGGGGCTGCTCTGTGCAAAACCAATTGCACAGTGGATGTAAGAATAAACACAGTGTGTATGGGTGTAATTAATAAAACAATGAATCCAAAGGGAATAGCTGTGCCTGTTCATCGTGGGGGGTTTGAAAATAGAGGTAGGATAGTTTTAAAGGCTTATAGCTGCTTTTCAGGGTCCTTGAAAGGCTTAGGAAGAAGGAGGTAGAGTGAGCATATTGGTGGAGTGGAATGGAGTGTGGGGGGGGGGTGTATGGGCTATTTACACTCTACATTGCTTCAGTGGTGCAATTGCGCACAAAGTAGCTCACACAGCTGCTAAAGGGCCCTAGGATGGGAAGGGGACCACAATAAGGAGGCTGGCTGATATTGCTGTTCTAGAAGAGCTGATGTTTGATGCACAATTTCACGCTCTGGGATCATGTTGTTGCTTAGTCAAAGATCTCCTTGGTATCCCTATCACTGAAAAGATGTATTGCCTTCAGAGCTTCTGGTCAACCTGGCCAGCATTTTATTATTAACCCTATATGCCTAATAGTATTTCCTAGGCTGAAAAATGCACTTTAATTTTCCATTGCTTTCTGATGTAGAAGTCCAGCATAGTATCCTCCTCTCCTACTTTTCTACAGCTGATTGAACAAACACATTTTTGCTAGAATTATCTATACAAATACGGATTTTTTTTTTTCTGTCATTTTATCACAGAGGAATCTGCTCTACAGTCTTGAATTATCACAACTCATCCTACAGTCTTTATAGGTTTCACCTTTTTAACAAACATTTTTTTCTTCTGTCTTATAATAATATTAATGATAATAAAAAATAATGTCATGACTATCAGCCCTTTCCACAGTATCTGAAATGCTGTACTATTAATTGGCTGTCAGGTCGTGAAAAACTAATGGATTAACGTGTTTGATCGCAGCGCAGTGTTCAGAGACTGAAGTTTGATCCTGATGTCCCCAGCCTCTTTACTTAATGCAATTACAGATATGCATCCAGGACATCTGAGTGAATTGCATTTCATTAAAATGATTGGAGCGGACAGCATTAAGCTGCTTTCAGGGCCCTCTTTGACAGCTAATTACTCGAATGAAGCTTGTACACTGATAAAGAACAATAGAGCACTTGTCTGGAACACTAAAGGGGGTCTATTCTCAGGCACTCCGGCAGCTCTGCCCCAAAACCAAGGATGGCTGGAAGGAATTGGCATTGTGTGTTCCTTTTCTGATATGGAGAGGAAACTCATATCCTGCTGTACCTGAAGCTTCAGAAATTCTCTGAAGCAGGAGGAGCTTGTTAAGCCCTTTCTCCTAAGCCCAATGATCCTTCAGTGAAATGCGTGCTGCTGGACCTAACACTGACCTGGTATGAAAAAGTGCTGTGTTCTTACAGTGAAACAGTAATTGTATTTCTTTTGTTTTTCTATATTAATCTTGGAATAAATATTGGCCCCAGGAAGTAAACAAATTAGTCCAACATTTTAATAAAATTGGGAGCATTTTGTTGCACAGGGTTCTGAGATCATTTAAGATCAGCTTGAAATCAGTTTGTGTACAATTCCTCCATACAAGTCAATGTGAATGCATGGCATATGCATGATAATTGCTAGGCAGACACAATAATGATTAATCACAGTCTGACTTCTAAATCCTAGTGTCTGTGTGTGTGTGTGTGCGTGCGTGCGTGCGTGCGTAACCACTTTCAGTCTGGGCCAGTTCTGACATTTGTTTGATACAAAATATTCTTTGATCACCATTTACTTATGCCTGTGGGACCTACATGTGTTTACGCATTTGAACATAAGCATGGGTGGACAGGGGCACTTTAATTTTTTTTAATTATTTCTTTTATTTAACCACTTGCCCTCCAGAGAATTTACTCCCTTCCTGACCAGTCAATTTTTTTGCAAAACGGCGCTGCGTTTTGCAAAAACGACTTATGGGAGGACTGCGGCAGACATTCTGACACTGGGTGGGTCTGACTAACTGCCACCGACATACCAATGACACCAATATAGAGATCAGTGCTGCCAAAATGTTTTTTGGCACTGTACCTTCAATTTTTTTAAATGTAATTTTATTGCTATTACATGAGCCATATCCCTTATGATAGTATGGGCTGTGAAAGGTCCACTGGTGTGTATTGGACCCCAAATCTCTCCTCTGGCCTCCAGTGCAGCCGCTCCAACACACAGTTTGGTCAGATCAGCTGCTTCACTGGCCAAGAACGGCCAGTAAACAAAGAACTGAAATTGGAAGTAAAAAAATCCTTGTCGCTTCCAGTTTATAACATCACAGAGGGGGAGGAACATCGGACGTTCCTCTCATTCTATGTACAGCTGTGATCCGAGACACTACATTGCTTCCAGGCTCCCGGATGGGACAGAAGAGCCTGGAAAAGGTGGTGGTTGCCACCTGTTTAAAGTGTCCAAGCAGTTCTAAAGCCCCTTGGATCACTTGTACATTATTGGAAATCGCTGGCCCTAAAAGACGATATCTAGATCATTGCTGCAGGTGAAGCGATGACCAAGATATCACTGTTCCTGTCCAAGGATGTATATGTACGTACAGTGGATGGGAAGCGATTAAAGGCAGTTTTTTACTTTACAAAACAGTCCTAAAAGCATCTTTACAATTTTTTCTCATGATACTGGTGTCCCATAACGTTTGCATGCATGGGCCAAGAACACCTACTGTAACACAAGTATGTACTTTTTAAAGTCATACTGTCACTGGAGTAAAGTAAAAAATACATACCTTTTCCTGAACACCAGGTCCTGGGAAGTTAACACTTCTGAGATTGTTGAATTCTCCTATTGCTCTCACTGGTCCCTTAAGCTGACCTCCACATCAGCAGATTCTTTTACAGTTATATTGCCTTTTGAAGAATACATCTGAATGTTAATATCAGAATAATGTAAAATACTATTTTAATTTGTTAATAATTAAAAAAGTAAGTTGGCATTAGTCAAGAAGTAAAGATGGCTATGTTACTTCAATCCTGGTCTAAGACTGGCCATTCACAATAAAAAAAAAAGTCTAACAGTTTACTCTATGAACGCTAAACAGCATGAATAAAAGAATTCTGCACTGTTGCTATTGTGTTTTAATAGCCAGATATTGCCCACATTTGATGGAATGCAGCTGCTGTTTGGCTGACAATTTTCTGCCAGGCCTTCGATTTTTCAGTTGGTGAATATTGGACAGGAGACAACATAAACACCATTGAGCAAATTTCTGTATATGTGCTTTTGATCATTGATTTGAAAACTTTTGAAGCCATCAGATCAGTGTGATAGCTATAAAGCCAGCTTTTTCATGAGACTTGAAACATGGCCTACCTGTTTCTGTCAGCGCAGATTGAAATATTTTGAGTTTGATTCCATTTACAAAATGGGCAATTGGATTGATGTGCAGGACACAGCAGGGTAGTGAAATGCTCCCCCACTTGCATGTCTCACTACCTTGTTGGCTATATGACCAAACATTGTCTTTCTCTCACTGCTGACTTTCTGTAGGGTTTTTGTCAGCTCACAGGTGAGTTTTTTTCTTTGAATGTTTTAGAAATTCTGTGGACTTTCCACCAGCATCATAATCAATATGATGACTTAAGCCTTAAAGAGAGCTGGAATAGAAGGTGATGATAAATAGATATGAACTTTGGGTTCAGGTCTACCATCAAGTAATTTGTGGGTCAATAAAATGGCAAACAAATGCTGTTGTTCCACCATAGCAGCCAACTACCAACAATGCATTTTCTAGCTTCACGTGGCTTAGACGGGCCATTCATTCAGGTTTTCTTATGTGCCAGTCCCTCTCTATAAAACGAATGCTTCCCAGTAGCCTTAGTTCAGAGTGTCTGTTGGAGGAGATGTGGAATAGTTGGAGAAAGATCACAGACTGTAGGAAAAGCTAGGTGCTGCTGGTAGTTGCTGAAAACATCTGCATTTACAATGAGTCACATGCCTGATGAAGGGGTCATTCGAGACTCTGAAATGATGCCTTACTTGTGATCTTTCATTAAAACTTTTGGACCCATATTGGTGATCCTCAGTGTGCGGCGACATTCTCCCTTGCTTATTCTTTTCGGTTCCAGCCTAGGGTTGTTGCAGCACCCACTTATACACACAGCCATTTTTAATGCAGAAACCTGTGCGTTTGGATTGTCCACTTACAATGAGTCACAGACACACTGTGTTTTGTACAGTAATGTATTAGATTACAGAGTGTTTGCAATGAGATATGTGTGTGTCAGGAACAACTTCAGTTGCTGTTTAGCTGCTGGATCCTTACTTGTTCTTGTAATATATTTTGGAGACTTTTTTCAGTGAAATAAATATGTTCTAATGCTGATGTTTTCATGGTTGGTGTGGGTCCAATTGAAAATGCAGCCTAGCCAAAGTGTTTAAATACTGCACATGTGGTTACTACAATACCTTGGGGCCTTTTTCTGTTAAAAGATAGCTAGTGTCTTTTCTGGTAAAAATGCAGCTCAGTCGGTGTGTAAACACTATGCATGTAGTCACTGCAATATTTTTATTTGATTTATTTATTTTAGTGAAATACACTGTTATGTTGTGTTTTTTTTTTTTCTTAATTGAAAAATGACTGATGAAAGTCCTACTGAAAAAGTGGCTTAGTGAAAGTTTTTAAAACCTGTACATGTACTCACTATAATATTTATTTATTTTTTATCAGTGAAAGAAATACATTATAATTCTTGGTACAGCGGACTGACAAAAAAAATAGTAGCTTGCTGTACTAACTGTGTGATGCTAATACAGCGATCTCCCCACTGAGCTATTATGTTCTTACAGGGAACCTGACTCCTGCCAGGACTCACCATTGGTTGCGTGCGCTGATTGGATGCTGATTGGCTACTGTTTTTTCAGCATGCCCATTCAACAGGAGCTGGACAAACTGCTGTACACATGGGCCGAATGTCCGTGTGTACCAGGCCTAAATGTTGATTTTTATATTTAAAGCTGACTGGTGTGTGTCCTGTTGACAGAGCAGCCTAGTCAAAGTGATTAAAGATTAAGCACATACTAACTACATTATTGGGAACTTTTTACAGTGAAATAAATACACTCCAATGTTTTTTTTTTTTTATAAAAGCTGACTAGTCTCTATCTTATTTAATACTAGGCCTAGTAGAGTCAATTCTCTGCACATAATAAGTATTTGGGGGCTTTTCTTCTAAAATAAAAAAAAAATTGTTTTTTTTCTTCTGTTAAATATTCAGCCATAGTGTGTAAATATTGTGCACGTAGTCACTACAATATTTTGTTGTCATATTAATTAAATACACTGCAATGTTTATTTTTATATTAATAGCTGCCTAGTGTCACTCCTGTTGAGAATGGAGATTAGTGAAATTCGGGAAACAATGTGCACATATTCACTATCATATTTTGAGGACTTTTTTTAGTGAAATATATTCTAATGTGGAATTTTGGATTTAAAGCTGACTATGTTTGTCCTGTTGAAAAAGTGGCCTAGTAAACCTTAAATACTGTCTATAGAGCCAGTACAATATTTTGTTGACTTTTAAAAATAATTTCACTATAATGTTGATTTCTTGACTGGAAGCTGCATGGCATGTCCCCTTTTCAAATACAGACTAGTGAGTGTGCCTAAATTCTGTGCACAGAGTGAGTACAATATTTTGCTGGATTATGTCTGAGAGATAAAAGACTAACTTTGATTTCTTGATTATAAGCTGCCTGTTGTCTTCCTAGGAAATGCAGCCTAGTAAAAATCACTTACATAGTGTGCATGGAGTCGGTGTAAATATATTTATGGCTATTGTCACTGAAATAATACACTGATTTTTTTTATTTTCTCATGACAAAACATGCCTGTTCTCTCCCTGTTAAATTGCTGTTTAATAAATATGCTTATGTACTGTGCAATGACTGCACCTGTATTGTTTAGATATTCTCAGTCTCAGTGAGATAATACACTGTTATTTTTAGTTCTTGAAAAAGCCTGCCTGGTCTTTTCCTTTGAAATTGCAGTCTACTAAAGCTGATTACATAGTGCTCATCAAGTCTGTACAATATCTGGCTGTTGTTTGTGAAATAATATACTCTGTTTATTTCTTGATAAAACAACCCACATGTCTCTCTTTGAAAGTTGTATACATACTGTGCATCGACTGTACAGTATTTCTAGCTTTGTGTTATTTGTTATTTTTCAATTTAATGCTGGATGCATAAGTTTACAAGTGATCTGTTAAACTGATACAATAATGCATGTGATATAATATATATGTAATAAGCATTCAGGAAAATATGTGCAAACAGTGTACATAAAACAATCCACACAAAAACAATTAGTGACAAGTATCCACGTGACCAGATATCAATATATTAACAGTGATCCACAGCAAACCAAGGTGATGCACCAATCCACACACACAGTGTGAAAATAGGCCTACCAGAGAGCTATGACCATCTTACACAGGTCAAAAGGTGCTTGTGTAAAATGACAGCTTGCTCCAGGAACACCGCATTCCTTCTTTCCTCTCCAGACCTCCCAGGGTGGATGGGATCCACTCACGAAAAGGATATCTCCAGCATAAAAACAATTGGTAACAAGTATCCACGTGACCAGACCTCTGTGCACCTCTTAGATATTAACAGTGGATTGCTTTTTTTCAAAAGGTAGTGCCCAGGTTGCATTGCTGTCCTTGCCCTTGTTTTCTTTTACAAGTCAGAGTTGTAGTAAATGTCATAGCAGCTATGGAAAACGGGCTCAAGATAGGAGGTGACTTTGCTAACACCACCGTTGCTCAGCGTGGATACAGCCATCATGAGGAAATTTGCTGAACTCCCTTAGATTCGGACACTCTGTGGTCCCTTTATAAAGGTCACAGTAGATCCCCACATCATTTTCCCCTTACAAATTACCATATTTTTCGCTCCATAAGACGCACCTGACCATAAGACGTGCCTAGGTTTTTATAGGAGAAAAACAAGAAAAAAAATATTCTGAACCAATGGGCTGCAGACATAGTACAGGAGATGACCAGAGACTGCGGACACAGTACAGGAGATGACCAGAGACTGCGGACACAGTACAGGGGATGACCAGAGACTGCGGACACAGTACAGGGGATGACCAGAGACTGCGGACATAGTACAGGAGATGACCAGAGACTGCGGACATAGTACAGGGGATTACCAGAGACTGCAGACATAGTACAGGGGATGACCAGAGACTGCGGACATAGTACAGGAGATGACCAGAGACTGTGGATACAGTACAGGAAATAACCAGAGACTGTGGACACAGTACGGGGGATGACCAGAGACTGTGGACACAGTACGGAGGATGACCAGAGACTGTGGACACAGTACGGGGGATGACCAGAGACTGTGGACACAGTGCGGGGGATGACCAGAGACTGTGCACACAGTACGGGGGATGACCAGAGACTGCGGACATAGTACAGGAGATGACCAGAGGCTGCAGAGATAGTACAGGAGATGACCAGAGACTGCGGACATACTACAGGAGATGACCAGAGACTGCAGACATACTACAGGGGATGACCAGAGACTGCGGACACAGTACAGGGGATGACCAGAGACTGCGGACACAGTACAGGGGATTACCAGAGGCTGCAGACAGTACAGATGACCAGAGACTGCAGACAGTACAGGGGATGACCAAGAGACTGCAGACAGTACAGGAGATGACCAGAGACTGTAAGGGAGGGGGAGCGGGTACCTGAATTTGAGTTTTCAGCTCCCTTTAGTGTGGGCACCCTTGCTTTGTGAATGGCCCGGCGTCTTCTGGGACACGACAGGTCCCAGAAGACGCCGGGCCATTCACAAAGCGCGGCGCTTCTTGCACATGCGCAGTGACAGCTGGGTGCCCAAACTAAAAATGCCGCGCGGGAAGACTGCACAGCGCTGGACCGAGGAACAGGTAAGGTCCTGCTGCAGAGAAGAGCTGAGCGGCCGGCCCGGTATTCTGGCACGGAGTCGGCGGTGGAAATACCAGACCGGCCACTCCATATTCACTCCATAAGATGCACTGACATTTTCCCCCCTTTTTTAGGGGCAAAAAAGTGCATCTTATGTAGCGAAAAATACGGTACTCGTCCTCACATCCTCAAGGTGGGTCAAATTGGGGTCCCTCTGGGATGATGGCAATATATCTGCCAGATTTTCCACTTGTATAAGGAAGGGTTAACCCTCCCCCCAAAGTTGCTCCAGTTTACCTTCTCCTTCTCACCTCCAGCACCTGCAACACTCCTTCTCACAGTCGACACCCCAATTCTCCTACTCACCCCCAACACTTCTCATTGCCAGAATTCTAACAATCCTCATCCTGTTTTCCATTAGGAACTAACCTTCTTCTCGTATTCCTCCTCTGCCTCATGCTGTTTTATGGCATTCCTCTTGCTGGTGGAGGTTAGGGATAGCTTTCTGTGCAAAATAATTGTGGCAGACATATCTCAGAGAGTAGTGGTTAATGATTCATACTTTGAATGGTCTAGGGTTTTTAGTGGTTTACCCCAAGGTTTAGTGTTGGGACCCTTTCTTTTTAATATATTTATAAACAATATAGGGTCTGGGATTAAAAATCCCATTTCAGTTTTTGCAGATGACACCAAGCTGTGCAGTGGAATAACGTCCTTACAGGATGTCTTCAACGTACAAGCCGACCTCAATGCACTGTTTGTTTGGGCAACTATTTGGCAAATGAGATTTAATGTTGATAAATGTAAGGTTATGCACTTGGGGTCTAAGAATATGCATGCATCATACATACTAGGGGGGTTCAACTGGGGGGATCAGTGGTGGAGAAGGATCTGGGAGTTCTGGTAGATCACAAGCTTAATAATGGCATTCAATGCCAAGCTGCGGTTTCTAAAGCGAGCAAAATCCTCTCTTGTATTAATAGAGGTATAGACTCCAGAGAGAGATATATTGTTTTACCCCTGTACAAATCATTAGTAAGACCTCATCTGGAATATGCAGTTCAGTTTTGGCCACCAATTCACAAAAAGAACATTGGGGAACTGGAGAAAGTACAGAGAAGGGCACCCAGACTGATAGGAGGCATGGATTAGCTCAGCTATGAGGAAAGATTAGAGGAACTGAATTTATTCTCTCTTGAGAAGAGGAGATTAAGGGGGGATAGGATCAACATGTACAGTATAAATACATCAGTGGTTCATGTAGTGAACTCGGTGTAGAGCTATTCACCCTGAGGTCATCACAGAGGACAAGGGGGCACTCTACGTCTGGAGGAAAAAAAATTTAATCTCCAAACACGGAAAGGTTTCTTCACAGTGAGAGCTGTAAAAATGTGGAATAGATTCCCTCGGGAGTTGGTTCTGGCCAGCTCAGTGGATTGTTTTGGAAAAGGCCTGGATTCTTTCTTAGATACACAGAATATAACTGGATACTAACATTATAGGTAAAGTTGATCCAGGGAATATCCGATTGCCTCTCGGGGGATCAGGGAGGAACTTTTTCCCCTGCAGGAGCAAATTGGATCATGATTTGCTGGGTTTTTATGCCTTCCTCTGAATCAACTGTGGGTATGGGATTATAACTTTTTTATTTTATTTTTTATGGTTGAACTAGATTGACTTTTGTCTTTTTTCAGCCATACTAACTATGTAACTATGTCCTTCTGGGTAAAATAATTGTAGCTGAGTTCCCTGACAATGAACCCTAGCACAGACAGCAAAAAAGACGTAAACAGCCTGTTAGACAAAGTTGAAATGAAGAGTTCTGGGCATAGCAGCCACCAACTCTTCTTCCTACAGTTGGTGAGGATATGCCAAGCAGAGGAGGAAGAGGAAAAAGATGCAAAAGCAGTACTAGCAGTATTAGAAATTCAAGTAGCTGCTCTGTATCCTTGAGGAGGAGGAGGAGGAGGAGGAAAAAAGGAAGCATTAGCAGGCTCAAAATAAATGGCTGCTATGGGTCCTTGAAGGGAAGGGGATGGGAGGGAGAGGATGCATTGGGAGGCCAAAAAAAAACTGCTGCTATGTGCTCTTGCGGAGGAGAATGAAAGGGCACATTAGCTATATCTGCTATACGCCCTTTAGTTGTAGGAGCAGGAAACAGAGAGAGCATTAGCAGGCCTAAAATGGATGGATGTAATGTGCCCTTGATGGGGAAAAACGGTCAGATAATGTATTCTAAATTATATTGGAGAGTTTTCAGTGCAAAAAAAATATTTTGGTAAATATGTGTACAACAGGCACAAACACAATTCTCTCTATTGGGTCAGGTCAGAAACTGATAGTAAGTCAAAAATATTTTAATAGTCACCATACACTAACAGGAAAAGAGAACTATTTCAGTTGGAACACCTATTCCAGTGACAGTTATCCCCACTTTAGAATGATTTCCTCTCAATTCCTGGTGTGTCTATGTACAGGAAGGGAAAGGAAATATCTCCAGTGGGACACAGTTGGCTGGCATTGCTTATTTTGGCAGAGAACAATGGAGATTGGAATAGGTTATCTAACCTTTGTGGTCTGCCTTTCCAGCTAATACTCTTAGATGGATTCTCACAGTGTACAGTTGCAAGAAAAAGTATGTGAACCCCTTGGGATTACGTGGAGTTTTGCATGAATTGGGCATAAAATGTGCTCTGAACGTCATCTAAGTCACAACAATAGAAGAACACAGTCTGCTGAACATAATACTACACAAACATTAGATGTTGCCATGGTTTAATTGCACATAACATGTAAACATTCACAGTGCAGGGAGGAAAAAGTATGTGCAACTTTGGACTTAATAACTGGTTGACCCTCCTTTGGCAGCAATAACCTCAACCAAACGTTTCCTGTAGTTGCAGATCAGACCTGCACAACGCTCTGGATTAATTTTGGACCACTTCTCGTCACAAAACTGTTTCAGTGTAGCAATATTCTTGGGATGTCTGGTGTGAATCGCTCTCTTAAGGTCATGCCACAGCATTTCAATCGGGTTGAGGTCAGGACTCTGACTGGGCCACTCCAGAAGGCGTATTCTGTGCTGTTGCAGCCATTGTTTTGTTGAATTACTTCTATGCTTTGGGTCATTGTCCTGTTGCATCACCCATCCTCTGCGGAGCTTCAGTTGGCGGACAGATGGTCGTATGTTTTCCTGCAAAATGTCTTGATAAACTCTGGAATTCATTTTCCCATCAATGACAACAATCCGTCCAGGCCCTGAGGCAGCAAAGCAGCCCCAAACCATGTTTTACAGTGGGGATGAGGTTTTGATGTTGGTGTGCTGTGCCTTTTTTTCTCCACACATAGTGTTGTGTGTTCTTCCCAAACAACTCAATCTTGGTTTCATCTGTCCTGTGTATATATTTCCAGTAGTGCTGTGGAACATCCAGGTGCTCTTTTGCAAACTTCAAACGTGCTGCAATATTCTTTTTGGACAGCAATGGCTTCCTCCGTGGTGTCCTCCCATGTACTCCATTCTTGTTTAATGTTTTCCTTATTGTAGATGTGTCAACAAAAATGTTAGCATGTGCCAGAGATTTCTGTAGATCTTTAGCTGACACTCTGGGATTCTTCTTTACCTCATGCAGCATTCTGCGCTGTGCTCTTGCAGTCATTTTTACAGGACGACCACGCCTAGGGAGAGTAGCAACAGTGCTAAACTTTCTCCATTTGTAGACTGTCTTACCGTGGACACATGAACATCAAGGCTTTTGGAGATACTTTTGTAACCCTTTCCAGCTTCATGCAAGTCAACAATTCTTGATCGTAGGTCTTCTGAGAGCTCTTTTCTGCGAGGCATGGTTCACATCAGACAGTGCTTCTTGAAACCAGTAAACCCAAAACAGGTGTGTGTTTTTTAGGGGCAGGACAGCTGTCAGCAACACATCCAATATCATCACACTGATTGGAGTCAAGGTTGGCTCACTCCTGGCTCCAATTAGCTCTGGGAGAAGTCATTAAGCTAGGGCCTCACATACTTTTTCCTCCCTGCACTGTGAATGTTTACATGTTATGTGCAATTAAACCATGGCAACATCTAATGTTTGTGTATATTATGTTCAGCAGACTGTGTTCTTCTATTGTTGTGACTTAGATGACGTTCAGAGCACATTTTACGCCCAATTCATGCAAAACTCCACGTGATCCCAAGGGGTTCACATACTTTTTCTTGCAACTGTACATTAGAAACTGCAGCAAGTCAAGTAGAACTTGCCTCTGTTTCTAGCTGGTGGACATCCAGCATCTTTTAGCCGTTTCCTCCCCAGTCTGAGTGTCCCGGCCCACCACTTTCTTTTAGTGGTTTAAAGGTTACGTTCACCTTTGGTAACAATGTACACCGGGATGTAGGGTGTAACATGCTACTATGGACCAATTACCGAACACCCCCCGCCCCCCACTCTCCACGCACCACTGTCAAAAGTTAAAAACACAGCGGCTCCGCCCACACAGCTGCATTATTTTTAGTTCTCAATGAACAACAAGGGTACTGATGAGCACTCTCACAATTTATTTACACTTCCTACAGCTTTCATACAGCCCGTATACAGGTATGGGCCATATACAGGTAATGCTCTACAGGATCCTGAGAAAATAAATATCAAATTCACATTTTTTTTTACCTGCAAAACATGCAATTTTTTTGAAAGGTGAGCTTATCCTTTAAAGTGATAATAAAGCCAATCAGGAGGGTCCCTGGAGAGCTGCGGCTGGATGGAGATAGGGCTCAGGTAGGTATTCGGGGGGGGGTTACTGCACACAGAAGGTTTTTTTTTACCTTTATGCATAGAATGCATGAAGATATAAATCTTGAGCCTTTATGACCACTTTAAGTTATTTAAATGACGGAGGCTCAGCATCACATGTGGGCATTACCGAGGTCTGCATGCAAATGCAGTCTGCTTAGGAACTCCCACTCATCCAGACTGACATCAACACTTCAAAATATTTTCATATCTACTCCCAAGAGCCAGCCCACTATTGCTTGAATCAGGGCTGTACATCATCCTGCTGGCCAAATTGCTGACACCCAATTATGATGTCAGTGGGTCTAAAATAAGGTTTGTAATGAAAAAGAAAAGATCTTATATATACATTTTATTAGCATGCTGAAGGGGAGGTGTACAATGCAGCGAAGGCAAAGTATGACAGATTAGTCCAACTATAATGGATATTTTTATTGTACATTTGCTTTTAAGTTTACAGTTTTTTTAAACTGTATTACTATTTCCATTTTAACCATAAATAGAACACAAAGGCCAAGAATTTGTTGTACAGAGAAGTAGATATCTGCATCCATCACTTTGTTGCCTGGCCCTTCTTGTGTTAAAATGAAGCTGTCACATTGCCTGTTAAGGGTCTGAATGGGCTAAGGGACAGTGTATCTTTAGGGCCTACTAGCACCAGTAGAGCCATACTGAGACATGAAGAACATCTAAGTAGCTGATCCCTGAGGTCTGTGCTCTGCCTTGTGTGCACATAGAGAACTGAGCGTTGTGTCCTGAATGGGAGGGGGTCAGATGACAATATGTGGGCTGTGGTAAGAGGGGAAGGATATGAATGTGGGGGGAAGCATTATTTACAAATTGCAGTTGCAGTGTTTTTTTTGTGTGGGGAAAAAACATGATACAAAGTTAAGGGAGAGGAACTTCACATCATCCTATTTTGATTCTTTCAAACCTGCTAAGATCTTTATATTATGAAAGGGAGAAGGATTTATGTGTTCTTAGGTGTTTTCTTCTAAAATAAGAATCTAAGCCCTAATATATACAAACTTCCATAGCTGCCTAGGATAGCAAAGCCCAGCCTTTTCTTTTATACTGAACACAATGCAATGCAGACAGTTAATTGTAGAATTGTACATATGCCTGTCTTGCACAAAAAATAAAATACATTTATGTCTGTCAGATGCCTCAGCCGTGGAGCTGTCAGAATCAAATTCTGGGCAGCTTGCAAATAGCAAGCCGTTTGCAAATTTCCAGCAGGCCTTTCCTGACTCGACACATCTCCCTGCCGTGATTTTACTTTCACTCTGAGTTCACAGACATAATCCGACTCTTGAAATAGGATTTCGATTTCTCATGACACCAGTTTAGAAAGTTCCACAGGCTGATTCCACCCTTTTACTGACACGCATAGCAGTCAGCATGTTGACTCATGCTGTGTACTCTCTCTGCAAACCATGTGCAGGTGGAAGACTTTTGTCTGTTGTTCCAATGTGTAACAGGAAAACTTAATCTTTACAGTTGAATTCTGGGCAAACAGCTAAACACGCAGATGAAATATATATAAGGGAGCTGTTTTATCTGACAAAGGATCTGTTTTTCCATTGTCCATCCATTCCTATGATTTACGCAGCTCAGCCACACAGGAGCCAGAGCCCTGGTGCCCAACCAGCAGCCCAAAGGCCGCATGTGGCCCTTTGGTATATGATTCTGGACCCTCGGACCTCAGCAGTCTGTAGTGGGAACATTACTTTGGGTAATAGCATTGATCTCTACTAGCCTCATATAACATGCTTTTGTATTGTCTTCTGCAGCGTATCTCCAGCCGAAAATGTAGCATTTCCACACTTTCTGACCTCATTTCCTCTATTAGGTCTGCAGTTTCTTACAGTCCTTTCAAACAGTACATATATTGAACATTATGTATGGTCCTTTGGTGATGTCAGGTGCCACGTTTGTGGCTCCCTTTAGCTTGTAAGTTGATAGGCACTGACCTAGAATATGACACCACATATAGTTCTAGAATATGGTTATACTTTCCCCCACCCACAGCTTGTTGATTGGACAGTGAAGAAGCAGCAGCAGGCATCCTTCTCCTGACTCTTCTTCCTTCTGTTAGCATGCTCCTTGCTAGCACTTTTGCGTGCCAAACACCACATTGATTCCCAGTCCTGCTTTTCCATCTTCCCACCTGAGTTCTGCAGTACAGCATATTGCATAAGGCTGATACCAGGTTAATTTCAGGTACTTACACTGGTTGCATTTAATACAAAATTCATTTAAAGGACAACTTTTCCTATATTCCTAGCACATGGTTCTATTTTTGACAGCTTAAGCTGGCCATACATAGATCAAAATTTGGTCGGTTAATTAGCGACCAGCCGAGATTCGATCCATGTATGTGCAGGTTGACTGTTCTCAAGTCAGTCCATCAATCTACTTGAGTACAACCAGCCTACCAGATTTTTTTTACATTTCATTTCTGCCAGTGGCTATAGCTGCTAGCAGTAATCATTGTTTTCTGCCAACCAGGAAGGCTTCCCCCCTTTCCCCTTGCTGGCAGAACACAATAGCACTACAGGAGGCATTCCCCGATCAATACCAACTATGTTGATGCGGAATTTGTGCACTTTTTCCATGGGTGGAAGGAAAGAAAATCGAATCCTCTATGAAGTGCTTTGCACTTGCACTGCAGAGTGTGCCCACTATTAACAACATTGCTAGGAGACAAGGGAAAGGTTTGTTTTTTGTTTTTTTACAGAAGTGACATGCTGAAGAACAATTATCACTATTTAATTTTTATATAATTAGTTCCTGATGGGACAAACTTTATGTCACAGCCCGCTAAAGACATTTATCCGGCCAGCCAAGAAAAAAAAAAACGGACTAGCAAATAACTAAGTTTCTCACTGGATCCTCGGCCACAAGGACCCAGTGAGCGGCAGCCTAGAAGTCCCTGATTTCACCTGCTGCAGCCAGAGGAGCAACAGGAGAGGAGGACCAGACACCAGGTACAGTACATTTTAGTGTCCAGTGTGTTAGTTTGCAGTGCATTGCGGGTGTCCAGTGTGTTAGTGTACAGTGCATTGCGGTGTCCAGTGCATTACAGAATACAGTGCATTGCGGTGTCCAGTGCGTTAGTGTACAGTGCATTGCGGTGTCCAGTGCATTAGTGTACAGTGCATTGAGGTGTACAGTGCATTGCGGTGTCCAGTGCGTTAGTGTACAGTGCATTGCTGTGTCCAGTGCGTTACAGAGTACAGTGCATTGTGGTGTCCAGTACATCACAGTGTACAATGCATTGCAGTGTCCATTGCGTTACAGAGTACAGTGCATTGTGGTGTCCAGTGCATCACAGTGTACAATGCATTGCAGTGTCCATTGCGTTACAGAGTACAGTGCATTGTGGTGTCCAGTGCATCACAGTGTACAATGCATTGCAGTGTCCATTGCGTTACAGAGTACAGTGCATTTTGGGTCCAGTACGTTACAGAGTACAATGCATTGTGGTGTGTAGTGCGTTACAGAGTACAGTGCATTGCAGTGTCCAGTGCATTACAGAGTACAGTGCATTGCAGTGTCCAGTGCATTTTAAATATTGTATTGTTTTTTCCTGGTTTTTTTGCACTACAAATAAGATATGTTTGGTGTGCATAGGCATTTGTTCATATTTTTTTTTCAAACTATAGTCTGGCTCCCCAACAGTGTGAAGGTCCGTGAACTGACCCCCTGTTTAAAAAGTTTGAAGACCACTGCTATATGTAGTACTTTGTCCCATCTTCCTAGGTGCAATGTCAGATAGGGCACCCATCCCTCCACAGTTAGTGCAGTGTAAGACTGCCTGCCGCACTATCACAGGCCCCCTATAAGTCACTGATCGCCGCCATTACTAGTATTAAAATTTTTTAAAAATCCAGTATATATACTGTCATTTGTAGACTCTATAACTGTCATGCAAACAAATTAATATAAACATATTGGGATTTTTTTTATTAATCAAAGACATAGCAGAATACATGTTTGCCTAAATTTATGAAGAAATTTTATTTTATTTTAGCAAAAAAGTAAAAAATATTGTTTTTTGTTGAAAATTTTTGGTCTTTTTTCATTTGTAGCACAAAAATAAATAACCTAGTGGTGATAAAATAACAATATGTATGGAAACATTTTATAACTTTCATTTGGGTACAGTGTTGCATGACTGCACAATTGTCTGGTAAAGTAACACAGTGCCATATATCAAAAAATGGCCTGGTCATAAAGTCTTCCAGAGGTCAAGTGGTTAAATGTATTTAAAAATGTGTAAATGTATGGCATACACATTATATCTTTTTTATTTCACCTTGAAGATGTATATCTGCATTTTTTTTTTTAATTATTTGTACTGCTGTCATTTTGTTTTTGTTGTTTACAACATGTAATGTGTCCCATCAGGAATTAAATAATGTAAATAAATTATTGGTAACTCTTCTTTAAGACTGCATTCACACCTGACACATCACATTTTTTTGCCGCACAACAGCATAGGACAGCCCAGTCACTTAAAAGGACTGCACTATGCACAACAAATGCACCAAAGCAGGTAATTTACCTTTTTTTTTGGCACTGAACCAAGTGTGTTTGCGTTCTGCATTGTGCCAAATTTTTCATGTGACAGACATGCAACAAACCGCAGGACTGCTACCTGTGTTTGAGGTGGCATAACAAATTAATGGCACAGCAAGTGCAATGTGCGTTTTACTGCATTTTTCCCGTGTTTCAGAAACGCACATTTTGGCCAGCATTTCTGGAACCCTTTAGGTGTGAATGCAGCTTCAATGGGATGAGAATCTCTACATGATAAATTATCCAATCTTGTGTGAAGATTCTCAGCTCCTAATCAGCCCAAATTAATCCAGTTTGAGTTTTCTCAAACATTAAGAACCACCCACCTCTGGATGATACCCACATGCAACAGAATAGATGTATCTCAAAATTACATGTTCTGTTATGAGTCAATTTACCTCGAGGGGCCATGTGCAGAAAAGGCTAAAATGTCCTCATCATCTTTATTCCACCTCCTAGTTTGCGATAGCCTTTACTATTAAATATCCTAATGACATACCCATAGAAGGGAAAGAAGAAGGTAAATTGCTATGGATGGTCAAACAGGAATTTAGTGATGATACTCCGAGAATTGTCTGATCACACAAATTGTATTGGTGTACATTTCCTGAATTCCTAGCTGCAGTGTTGTAGCTCTTTTTTAGAGTTTATACTGTTTCTACATTTACTGATTTGATTCACAACAATGCTGCTGATAGAAACAAGTAAGTTTTCTTCTTCGGTTTTATATGTTAAAGCACAGCTGTCTGCAACTTCATTGTCTACATATTGCAGGCAACAGGACAATTTTATATAGTGCATAGCTGTCTGCTGCAGCTCACTATATTGCCATGGGCATTCTTATAACATCTCTCTTACAGTGCCACAATTATGTTTTCAGTAGTGGTATATTGGACACAGTAAGGGATGTTGTACAGTAGAAGGCAGCCTCATGAGAGAAGAGACGTGTCATTTCCTGGCACATAAACGGAGCTGGCGCCAGTTGAGAGTGGCTGGTGTTGTGTCCTGCAGGCACTTCCGAGCAAGCCTGAATCTATACGTGGCCTGCATTAATTAGCTGCCAACACTTTAGAGCTTATGTAACACATTCACTGCCAGAATGACCAGCAGATCCTCATATATGAAATCAGACTTAAGTATATAAGATCATAAACATTAGCAGGGGAGAGCCAGATTGAAAAAAAAAAAAGTTTCAAAACTCATTCTTTTTTGTTGATGCATATATGTGCTGTACAATAGCAAGGGGGACAATAGCATAATAAAAAGACACATACATTTCTTATAATAATGCTTAAATATGTATATGGTTAAAATGACTAAAGAAAAGTTAAAGGATGGTTTAAAATTTTTACCTTTGACAGGTTTAAAGTGGATCCAAACTCAATGACTTAAATGCCATAGAAGCTTTAACACGTTATAGTAATCCCAGTAGTTAATTAATTTATTTTTTAAATATGCAGCTTTTCTTACAAGAAAACCCAATGATCCTGCCATTAACAATAATTTGTTCAGGCACTTCCTCTTATAGAGTGAAAGCTGTCTCCTAGTTGTGCTCCTAAATTGTCACCCTGTCATCTGTGCCCATGGTTGAAACCTTTATGCCAAGACACAAGGCCCAGGCATGGTCTTTTGTAACACTATGCACAGCTGGTGGCTTTCAGTCTCAGCTGTCATGGTAGCTCTGATCCCTGCTGACAGCCAAGATCCCTTGAGAGTGGGTGATATTCATGTGATCAGTTTGTCATCTATGACATGGATATGATCGTGGGATCACTTTGTCAGCTATGACATGGATGTGACTGTGGGATAATTTTGTCAGCTATGACATGGATATGATGGTGGGATCACTTTGTCAGCTATGACATGGATATGGTCGTGGGATCACTTTGTCAGCTATGACATGGATACGGTCGTGGGATCCCTTTGTCAGCTATTATTATTATTATTATTATACAGTATTTAAAGGGTTTGCTCAGCGCTGTACAATAGCAAGGAGGACAGAACATGAGACAAGACAGAAACAATATAATACACGAGGGGTTCGAGGGCCCTGCTCTTTCGAGCTTACAATCTAGGAGGGAGGGGAAAGTGGTACAGGAGGAAATGGCTTTGGGGAATTAAGTGGTGGGAGGAGTGGAGGAGGTCAGCTGTTAGGTGAGGGTGGGGTAGGCTTCCCTGAAGAGGTGGGTCTTCAGGGTGCGCCTGAAGGTGATGAGGGTAGGTGACAGTCTGATGGATTGGGGTAGGGAATTCCAGAGGATGGGGGAAGTCCTGGAGAAATCCTGCAATCGGGCGTGGGAGGAGGAGACCAGGGAGCTAGAGAGTAGGAGGTCCTATGAGGAGCGAAGGACACGGGTAGGGTAGTATGGCATGGATATGATCGTGGGATCACTTTGTCAGCTATGACATGGATATGGTCGTGGGATCACTTTGTCAGCTATGACATGGATATGATCGTGGGATCACTTTGTCAGCTATGACATGGATATGATCGTGGGATCACTTTGTCAGCTATGACATGGATATGATCGTGGGATCACTTTGTCAGCTATGACATTCACATGCAGACTGAAAGCTTTAGTGACAAAATGAGTTTCAAACCTGTGGATGGCACTCAAGATGGCAGTGTTCATTCTTAAAACTGTAATTGACGGATACAGTATTCAAATAATCAGTTAAAAACTATATATTTTTATAATACATGGAGAAATAAACAAAAATGTAAAAACAATTCCGTTTTAGTTTAGGCTCATAATGTAATAGCCATTATTAACAGTATGTATTAAGTTATTTAAATAAATATATATTTATATTTACTGCTATCACAAGGGGGCTTAGAAGCCACCAATTTAATAGTTTTGACATCTCTTTTTTTTTATAGAGACATCAGGAATCTGTTTAGACCCCTGAAGCTTCCTGTGCTTGCAGCCCATACAAATCATGGACAGAGAATCCTCAATCTGTTTACCTGGCCGCTGTGTTAATATTTTGCCAGCTGTGAACCAGGAGGTACTCATATCTGAGCACTTCTGGGTTCATTCTTAGCAGAGAAGATTGGGAAAAGGATGTTCCCTGCCCCACCCTACCTCTCAGCCACTCCTGACTGATGGGGCAGCCAAGTTGGGTGGGGGTGGGAGGCGCTATGCCACCACTGCTGGGATCAGCCACCTAGATCACTTCCCCATTAAAACTTTAAGCCCCATGCTTAAAAGAAATAAAATCTCTCTTCTATAGCAGGTTTGTGTTTATCTCTCTACTGACACATACAGTGATGTCAGTGAGAGGGTAATCTTGCCTACCAATCAGATCGGTAACCAGTAAAAGTGGTAACCAATCATATCTTCTAGTCCCTCTATATGCACTGTGGTCCCCTCCTGGAGATCTAAGAGTATGCTACAACTTCAGATATACAGCTTTAATTAGCAACATCCTAACACAATTTTTATATAGTTAGATATTTAGTTTGAAAAAGAGTCACAAGTTCATCTAGTTCAGTGTTTCTCAACTCCAGTCCTCATGGACCCCCAACAGGTCATGTTTTCAGGATTTCCATTATTTTGCACAGGTGATTTGATCAGTTTCACTGCCTTAGTAATTACCACAGCTGTTTCATCTGAGGGAAATCCTGAAAACATGACCTGTTGGGGGTCCATGAGGACTGGAGTTGAGAAACACTGATCTAGTTCAACCAGTAGAAGGAAAAACCAAATAACCGCTATATACACAATCCTATACCTATAGTTGATCCAGAGAAAAACAGTAAACCCCAATAAATCATGATAGCATAATGCAATTAAGTCCAGCAGGGGAGAAAAATCCCTTCCTCTTTCCCCAGAAAGGCAAGCAGATATTCCCTGGAGCAACTACCTCTTGTGTTATTACCTATAAATATTAATATCCAGTTATATTTTGGGTATTTATGAAGGCTTCCAGCTCTCTTTTTTTTTTTTAAAACAATTCACTGAGCTGGACAGAACTAGTTCTTGAGGGAGTCTAATCCACATTTTCACATCTCTTACTGTGAAGAAGCCTGTTAGTATGTGAAGGCTAAATATCTTTCCCTCCCTTCTGAGTTTATATAATAAAAGAACAATTTTCAAGGAGTGGAAACTACATTTATTTTTCAACATACTCCCCTGCTACATTTATACACTTAACCCATCATTCAATTAATTCCTGGAAAGCTTCGGCATAGAAAGATTTGTTAGTAAGCCTAAACCATTCCAGGACAGCCTGCTTCACTACGTCATGATTGTGTTCGCCATTCCCACAGAAAGATTTGTCTCTTGTGCAATTTCATGACAGGGCGACAGGTTATGCATCGATTATCCAGGATCAGGCGTACCACACGCTGAATGTTCACAGAAATAAGTGCTAACCACCACGTCCAGGATAGTCAGCTTACATCATTCAAATGATTTACTGTGGCTGAGTGTCTTATCAGTGTACTGTGCTTGAAGTTTTCTGTACATGTCCTCAGGTTTTACTGCACACGCTGTTCCATGCACACATTAACACTGTTGTCTGCCATCTTGATAAACAGTCTATGCACTAGGCTGTGACATGTGTGCCACCTATCAATAATAGGACACGCTAGCCACTTACTACTGCATGTAGCACTGCCATGCTAGCATCCCTTTTTATACCTGTAAAATTAAATGTCTGGTTTGATTTGAACGCCCCTCGTACTACTGCTGTCCTTGAACTGCCATAAGCCTTTGGGGATTCCATAGAACCTGACCCTGGTGGTGGCTGCAGTTGCAATACACCACTATGGGCATTATCGTAACAATTTTGGTTTCTGGGCATTGTGCACTTTCTTGCTGCTGCACTGTGTTCTTCCGGCTTCTGTTCATTCTTCTGGAATTGGAATTGCGTTGTTGGTCTTAGTACACAAACCTACTATAGTTTGCTTATAGACACACTCCCTGGCATCTTTCTCTTTGTTCAAATCTGCTGTCTTTTGGATCCATATACCATCCTGCTTTACAATTGCTGGTTTTAGTGGCCTGACTATTTGAAACATATATATAAATATGTTGTGAATAAAATTATACAGTATATATCAGTGTTAAAATATATACAGTATAAACATCACAAATCAAAATAAACAATATAAATACAATGTGCATATAAAACAATGTCCTTATGTAACAAGAAGTCCTTTCAGATACACATTGTAATAATATTGTTTACTTTGGTTCGTGATGTTTATATATATTTTTAACACTGATATATAATTTTTAGCGCAACACATTTATGTATGTGTATCCGGTGAAAGGGATATCCTTTTTTGTGTTTGCTGCTTGTTTATATTAGTTTTAGGGGAGAATGTGTGCGTGGCTATATATATATATATATATATATATATATATATACACACACATATACAGTTAGGTCCATATACATTTGGACATAGGCACAATTTTAGATTTTTTTCAGGTATTTATGAAAACATATTCAAGCTATAGTTACATAATGGACATGGGCTGAAAGTGCACACTCTCAGGTTTAATTTGAGGGTATATACATCCAAATTGGAGGAAAGGTTTAGGAATTACAGCACTCAACAGTAGCCATCCCCCTTTTTTAAGGGACCAAAAGTAATTGGACATTTTGAATCAAAAGCTGTTTAATGGCCAGGTGGGGGCTACTCCTTCGTTATTTCTTAATCAATTAAGCAGGTAAAAGGTCTGGAGTTGATTCTAAGTGTGGTATTTGCAATTGGAATCTATTGCTGTGAACCTATATCTGGCATTCAAAGGAACTGTCCATGTAACTGAAATAGGCCATTGAAAGGCTTAAAAAAACAAAACAAATCCATCAGAGAGATAGCAGCAACATTAGGAGTAGTGAAATCAACAGTTTGGTACATTCTGAGGAAAGAAGAACACACTGGTGGGCTCAGCAACATAAAAAGGCATGGACATCCACTGAAGACAACAGTGGTGGGTGATCGCAGGGTCCTCTCTATGTTAAAGAAAAACCCATGCACAACATCCACACAAGTGAAGAACACTATCCAGGAGGTGGGCGTATCATTGTCAAAGTCTACAATCAAGAGAAGACTTCACGAGAGCAAATACAGAGGGTTCACCACAAGGTGCAAACCATTTATAAGCCTGAAGAATAGAAAAGCCATATTAGACTTTGCCAAAAAAAAATCTAAAAAGCCAGACCAGTTCTGGAAAAACATTTTTTGGGCAGATTAAACTAAGATTAATCTGTACCAGAATGATGGGAAGAAAAAAGTGTGGTGAAGGCTTGGAACAGCTCATGATCCGTTTTGAATCATGAGCTGTTCCAAGCCTTGTCCACACTTTTTTCTTCCCATCATTCTGGTACAGATTAATCTTAGTTTAATCCGTCCAAAGAATGTTTTTCCAGAACTGGTCTGGCTTTTTAGATGTTTTTTTGTTTTACACAACATCATCTGTAAAACATGGTGGAGGCAGTATGATGGCATGAGCATGCATGGCTTCCAATGGCACTGGGTCATTGGTGTTTATTAATGATGAGACAGAAGACAGAAGCAACCAGATAAATTCTGCAATGTTTAGAAATATACTGTCAGCCCAGAGTCAGCCAAATGCAGCAAAGTTGATTGGACGGCTCTTCACAGTACAGATGGACAACGATCCAAAACACACTGCAAAAGCAACCCAGGTGCTTTTGAAGGAAGTGGAATATTCTGCAATGGTCGAGTCAATCACTTGATCTCAAACCAATTGAGCATGCATGTCACTTGCTGAAGGCAAAACTAAAGGCAGAAATACCCACAAACAAAGAACAACTGAAGACAGCTGCAGTTAGAGCCTGGCAAAGCATCAGAAAGGAGGAAACCCAATCTTTGGTAATGTCCATGGGTTCCAGACTTCAGCCAGTCATTGCCAGTACAGGATTCTCAATAAAATATTAAAAATGAACATTTTATTTGTGATTATATTCATTTGTCCAATTACATTTGTACTCGATATTCATGTTCAACCCCTTGAATTAAAGCTGAATGTCTTCAAATTCATTTGGATTGTTTCATATTAAATTTACTCTGGTGGCATACAGAGTCAAAAGTATGAAAATTGTGCCTGTCCCCATACATATATGGATCTAACTGTATGCATCCAACTATTTGAAAGCCAGATCCTGAATGACTGTCTTCTTCTGTCATTCCTTAGATGATTCTTTCACAGAAATTTGCCTTCACAGTGGCTATTTCTTCAGCTTGGAGAGTTTACAAGTTGGTGGGCCTGTCTTGTCTTCATGCCTGGTCCTGCATAAGTCCTGCTTTGCCTAAGGCCCTCTTTCTTTCTTAGGTGGGGGTCCTTTTTTCACCTAAATGAGAACACTTTTCTCCTATCACGATTTTCTTAACCATTTTGTCATAGGACATAGCTCTCCGTTGCTTGGACATAAACAGGGCTTTCCATGCTTTATTGAATGTTACAGCCACCCTCCGCCAGTCAGATTCCCTCTTTGTTGCCATTGTTGGGCCACAGAAAGTCTAGGTGGCCTCTTGCCACCATTTCCCGTTAAAAATGGTGGCAACAGACTTTTTAATTCAGGCTTAAGCCATATCCATTTATGGCCCTTTTTTTTTTTTTTACTAGGGATGCAAGTTTCTCATTGTCTTTTCAGACATCAGTGTCACAGGTCTGCAAGCAGTGTTTTTGTCATCTACTCACACCTTTAGCAGCTTTTTCAAGGTCAGTGTTTTTGCACCTTCAGAACCTAGTTTTGGTAGTTGGTAAGGTGAGGTCCTCACCTTGGGAAAGGGTTCCTTGATGCAGTTTTTTTTGCAAATTTTTGCTATTGCACTCACTTTTATAAGTACTGATTTAATACTTTCCAATTGTGGATAATAAAAAAAACTATGATATAGGTTAGGCAGAGGGGACCCTGTACCATCAGGTCAGGCAGGAGCGGACTGACCATTTAAGCACTCGAGCACTGCCCAAGGGCCCGGGGTCAGAAGGGGGCCCCATGAAATGCCCCTGGTACTTTTTTATAGGCTTTTTTTGAGTGTGGGCAAGGACACAGGGGCCCCATAATCCCCTATTGCCCGGGGGACCCTTGAGTTGTCAGTCCGCACCTGAGGTCAGGTAAGAGATTTGTAGCCACTTCTTGGTACTTGTTGCTGATGGAGAATTTAAGGGAGAATTGGATCAGTTTGATATAATGGTCAGGATAGAATTTGATCCTCAAATCTTTTACCCATTTCTGTATAAAGGTGTGGTAGAAGCTTGGTTTTGGGTATACAAGAGTATGTAGAGCATAGAGAGACCCAGCTCCATTCTTGATATTGTATAGGTGCAGGGAATATACACTGTATTGTACATGCACCATAAGCGGTGTACATGTCTCCTGCCAAAACCTGTACCTCCTCCTTTGTATCTTTTGAGTACAGTTTAATGCAAACAAATATGGAAGAAAAAGCTTTTAACTTGTGAATGGGACATAAAGAATCAAAGGTAAAAAGAAAATGTAATAACAACTCAAAATATGTGCTTACTAGAAATACACTATGATGTCCCTTTAATGATCAAATATTTTACTGGCTTTGAGTACAAAGACTGCAGCAAAAGTCAGCTAAACTGGCAAATAATGAACAAGCCAGTTTTCCAGTAGAAACTGACTCTCTGAAGACCATTGTTAATAGGATGTAATCAGTGTGAGTGTTTACACAGAATGTCAGGCAGGTTAAATAATGTAACGTCTGTGTAAAATCTGCTACATCACTAGCACATACCATCAGGATCATGAACAATTGTAGGGAACATTTTTCAATTGTAAAATAGCAGTTGTTAGCGTTTCATGAGTTTTACTATTGTCTGATATCTTGTTTGCTTACATTTTTGTTGGATTAGACAAAAAAAGGTCCTGTTTATGACCAGCAGTGTTTGTAAAGCTTAAACTTTTTTTAAATTTTGTTGAGAAGGTGGAAGGACACGTTTTTCTTGCTCTTTTTGGAGATTTACCCTCACTATGTGTCCTGGTGACCATTGTTCCTAGTGAAAGTGATAGGAAATGTAATAATTTTGAGCTGGCACAAGAATGGGGAAAGAAGATATCTTCCAATAGATATGCTTGTTCTGGTACTCACTATGGCAATTTCAACCATATCCAAGCATGCTTCACCTCCATTGTCTCTTTCATTTGTGCAGTATGAGTGCTCTGAATCATGCTTGAGAACAGTTAAGTGTTCAGTGCCAAGGACAACTTGGAAGAGGTAGTCAAAGGGACAGTTCACTCGTGGACTGGTAGGGTTCACTTCAGTGTCAGCACAACCCGTGCCTGAACATAGAATTCTTCATAGATCACTGAGCACAAAAGCAGTGATTGCTGTGTTCTGGTTGGCAAACGTAATGATGTAAGCATGCCCAGGAACACTTCCTTTATAGTGTAACTTTATTCAGAAAACCAAAGTGTTACTAAACCCAGGACCCTGCATTCACTCTATCTGGTCTCCCACAGTACACACAACATGGAAATGCAATTATTTTAGTAAATATAAACTGCTAAATACCTGTTCTCATTAGCAGTATATGGCAGTCTTGTGACTTCTATCAGTGTCCTGCTGAGCACTGGTTAAAGGTTGTAGAGGAGTTTTCATTCTGCTTTGACTGTCCTATGAGGCTGCATCACCCCTGACCCTCTGGACAGTGCTGATTGGCCCTGTGCTGATCACATGCACTCTCCCAAAGAAGAAAAAAACCTCTCAAGCCATATACTAAACTGAGCATGTGCAGAGTGACTCTTAGAGCTCTGCACTATCAGCAGATGGATTGGGGACAGTAGAAAAGGAGGATGAGAGAAGACAAGATCAAATAACAGTTTTACACAATGTGGAGGATTAACCCCTTAGGTTTCACAAAGAGTATAACAAGCATGCTTTACTGTATATACAGACTGATTTTACTATTGTGGGTTTAGTAACTCTTTAAGGCCTGCTAGATCACTTCATACTGATCCCTTTTGCAGGTATAGCTATGTAAAACATTAAAAATAAATACCTATGCTGTTTAAAATCCAGTAATATACTGTCTCTCCCTGTTCTGCACATTCTCAGTTTTTGCATTGTGCTGAAAATCAGAGCCACTGGAAGCCAATTAGCTGACAGACTAAAGATTTACTGCTGCTAAGGGGTTCTGGGGTTCTGCAAAATGGCAGCCTCCTGCAAGAAGAAACGGGAACAGTGCTAGAGGTTACAGCACACACTGATTTAGGTAGCATAATTATAAATGTGGAATGTATGTTCTCTGCTAAGGAACATTCTTTTTTAGCATGTTGTTATGAGTAATTTTCCACTGTAAGCACAGTATGAATATAGCCCGAAAGGGGAATGAGGACAGGGAGGGACAATCAGACTCAGTGTGAGTACACCCTTAGAGGAGATTTACTCTTACTTCCTGCTATGTCTCCAGGCAACGCTGCTGTTAGAAACCATGGGGCCCCTTACAACCAACCTAACAGGCCCCCCATTCCCACAAAAAAAACCACAGTTTACTAGGCTTCAGTTATGAATGAACACAGCAAGTGATCAGTGCCAATCACTCATTGTGTTCATTCAGGACTGGAAGGGACTGGTAAATTACTGCCGGGGGGAGAGGAGCAGAACCTAGCTTTCAGCTGCTGCAGAGAGAGCCATACAGGGGATGCAGGCCTGGGCCCTGTACAGGAGGACTGATGGTGCCCCCTTATCCACAGCCCTGTCTCTGGGATAGGAAATAAATGGAGATCTCCATGATGTTACATAGATAAAAACCCAAAATAACCTAAAAGAGATCTTTTTTTATTATTTATTGACATTACATAATGTAGGCTGCACTTCAGTAACTTAAGCCGTTAACATTTTTTAATTCCTCTAAACGCACGTTGGTTTTTTGCCTTAAAGGGCCGGCATGTTCAGCAGAGGAGTGTTCCATTATCCAATGCTTGACGTGCCTAAAACACTAGGAACATCAAGTGTTCATTCCAATGACCAGAATAAATTATACTTTGTCCAATAAAATTAATGAGTGCTTAAGCGCTTGAAGCACCTAAGCGTGTTTGCAAAACGTGGCTTTAGGCACATTTTTTGTGCTGCCTTTTCCTCCCCTGGAGCATAGGCATCCAAGGGAGGATAAAAATGTCCTGTATGCACGGGGCCTAAAACTTCCTGCATCCTATCTTTGCAACAATGTCTGCATGCGTTGCAACCAGATTCGTTAACACAAATTATTTACTAGTACCCTCTCTAGGGATAAATATAAATTCCAAATACTGACCAGCAAACATAACTTTTTATTAATGTAATTTCCATTTTGATTTCCACTTTGGGGCTGTTGTCTACTATTTCCACCTTCTCTTTTGAAGTGAGTTTGGAAATATTTCATACTCTCCATAAAGCCAGCTTTTGATTATTGCCCTGCATTACATAATAGAGTTCAAGCTAAGGGTAGAAGGCTCTGCTGAATTATTCTTTGGATTTTTCTGTCATCTAATGAGAACACAAGCCAAAGACCTGACCTGCATTGTTGGTCACTTGTCTTGATGCTGAGCTGGCAACACTGCAGCTTTAAGGGGATTTTCTTTTTTTTTTTACATTTGGCTCAGCACTTCGGTGCTAGAGAAATTCTCAGCAACATCACCCAGGAGCCGCTCAGTGGCTGTTATATGCTGCAGATTACTGAGTTTAATGATTAGCTCCTACAAGATGCAGCTGATGCCAGACTCTACCCCCTTTACACCTAATTAGCCTCATTAATGAGCTCTCCTGCTCTCCGCAGAGAGGGCTTCCTTCTTAGAATATGAAGCAAAAATACCTCACACAGGTAGGGTCTTCTGAAACCTTTAATTAATGCCCCAAACCTGCAAAGCTTTGTGACTCCTGTTGCCTGAGTGATGCTGTAGATCTGAAATCAAGCTTGTTTACAATGGCACCATTAGACGCTCTTAACTCTTTGAAAGCCCTGTGAGACCTCTCTTCTTTCATATACATTGTCTCACCCAAAAAAAAACTCCTTTAACCCGATGTTTCTTATTAAATCAAATATTACACACTAGTAAAAAAAATATTTGTCTGACAGGATGTTTATTCATTAGTAATGTAGCATTATTTTGTCTCTCTTGTAATATTATATTTCTTGTGATGTGATCATCTCAAATCCCTAGGATTTTTTCTTTAAAGGCATTTATGAAAGACGGCTTTTCAAAGTGTTCAACAGCACATTAACTACATCAGCTCTCACACCTGTACATTGGCGATGGACGAGATGAATTTTTACATTTCTGTTATGGGGCTCTTGATGCGGCAGTAATGTCATTACCAGGGGTGGATTGACAACTCATGGGGCCCCAGGGCAATAGGGGATCATGGGGCCCCTGTGTCCTTGCCCAAACTCAAAAAAGCCTATGGAAAAGGCACCAGGGGCATCTCATGGGGCCTCCTACTGACCCTGGGCCCTCGGGCAGTGCCCGAGTTTCCAAATGTTCAGTCCGCCCCTGGTCATTACTGAAGGTAGTAATGTAATACATTTGTCATCCTTTCTAGGGTTGCACTGGTACAGGTATGGGTGCCGATACTAAGCATTTGCACAAGTACTGGTACTCGTGCAAATGCTCAGATACCTGAAACTGATACCTTCAGGCTTGCTTCTTTCAGCTGACAGCGGGATTCCCACACTAACAGCTGAGATGTAAACAAATAAAAAAAGCCATCAAAAAGAAAAAAAAAGAAAGCAATTACTGGTTGTTAAGGAGCAGGGTTGCTGCGTCTTTAACAACCGATGACTTATTCAGCTGTCAGCAGGATTCCCCTGCTGATAGCTGAAATGTAAACAAAACGGTTGCCAGCAGGTATCGGTAATTGGTATCGGCGAGTACAACAAAAAAGTATCTGTACTCGCTGTATAAAAATGGTATGAGTACATCCCTAATCTTTTCTTTAAGACAAGGCTTTCATTTGATGATATTATCTTGAAAAAATATAATGTTTTTAATGCAATCTGTAGATTTAGCTAAACTAAAAAAAAACACTTTTATCAGTGTTTGAAAAACAGTGTTACTGTGGATTAAAAGTACAGATTTTATTCTATCTGTTCCATTTAAAATTAATCTAAAATAGTGATTTGAGCACAAAGCATTGGAAAATTTTTTGAAAATGAAATAAGGGTTTTTCGAAATATTGGGATTTTTCGTTATTGCAATACTAAAAAAAAAAAAAGGTAAAATCTTAATGGCTTGAAAATTAGAAATAAAAAGAAAACCGACAGGAAAATAGTTAAGGGGAAAAGAGAGGAGAAGGAGTTAATTAGGGTAAACTAAGGTTGTCTGGTGTTTTTTCAACTAGATAAACTATGTAACTTTGACATCATATGCAGATTGCAGCTCATTCCTTTGATCTGCAGATGTGTGAGACCATAGGTACAAAAGTAACAATGGGGGAGATGTACTAAAACTGGTATGCACAGAATTTGGTGCAGCTGTGCATGGTAGCCAATCAGCTTCTAACTTCAGCTTTTGATTTTGCAATAAAACCTGGAAGCTGATTGGTTTCTATGCAGAGCTGCACCAGATTTTGCACTCTCCAGTTTTGGTAAATAACCCCCAATGTTTTGTTTCATCCTATCTGGTGTCTGAACCGTGTTTATAAACACTGTTAGGCGGTCTGTTTTTTTTACAGCAGCAGCTATTGGGCCTCATGAACATGGGTATATGAACTTATGTTCCAAATATGCTAGTTTTTTTTCTGCCAGAACTTGGCAAAACAAGCCTCTAATGTTGCTTATCTGCGTGTGTCTTTGTGCATATGGCACTGAGCATAAATGGATTTTACTGGCCAGAATATGAATTTATTCTGGCCTTTAGAACACATTCAGGTTCATATGTGTGCATTTATGCTCATTAACGCAAGTATTTTATGCTCATAAGCTCCACTCTGAGGCTCCATTCACACTAGAAACTGTTGTTAGCATTATTTCTGCTCCTAGAAGCTAAACAGTGTTATCCTATGTGTTCCTGCACACTACTTTAGGCTATTGGCATTTTTTGAGCTTCAGGGTCTAGGAGCAGAAAAAAAAAAGTTTTTTAGAGCATTTTTCTAGCAGAACAAAAGCGCTAAATGCTACTAAAATGCTCCTAGCAGCTTTTTTTTCCTGCATGTACTGTTAAAAAGCTAATAAAATGCGAACACTTCTAAATGCTACTAAAAACGCTATTTCCAGTGTTTTTTATCCAGTGTTTTTTCTGCTAAAATAACCGCTAGTGTGCATTGAGCCTGAATGCAGCTGCGGTAAGGTTTTTTATGCCTCTAAACACTGCTCTTAAAATGCATCTAAACACATGATGTGCATGGCCCTATAGGCTAATCTAGAAATGCGTTTAGAGACATAACAAAAAGATGCTGTAAGCCTATAAAAGCAATGTTTTGTATGTCTGCAACATGTTGCTGTCAGAGCAAATCTTTCTGACAGGCGGGACGTGCTGGCAGGTGGAACTAGGAAGCAGCAGAGGGGCAGAAGGATGGGATGTACAGCACGTCGTGTGCTTTGGTGACATTTTTTGGACATGTGTAGTACAAAAGTGGAAGCTTCGCATTTCTGTCTCACCCCCCCACCCCCACCGACACATTTGGCACCTTTTTGGGGGGGAGCAGTAGGGTTACCACCTCATCCCTTTAAAACTGAACACATATTAATTACACAGGTTCTGCTGATTAAGATTGTAATTAAACTCAATGCCTTATCTCCAATAAATTAGGCCCTGTGTAATTAATATGTGTTCAGTTGTAAAGGGATGAGGGGGCAACCCTAGGGAGCAGGTACCTGGTTTTGACAGGTACCTGTTCCCACTTCCTGCTGAGTTCGCCGCGGTGAACTGAGATGAAAGTTCATCACTCTTGCAGCACTCCGGGACACTTCCAAAGTCCCAGAGGACTGCAGCCCATTCACAAATCGCAGCGTGCTTTGCACATGTGCAGTAGGAAGCTGGTGGTGAAGCCGTTTCCCTTAGTCAAGATTGGCTGTGCCAGCACCCGACAGCCAATTACAGAATCAGCTCGGGGTGAGGACATCACTGAATGCCGGGGGGGGGGGGGGGCGGAACTCCGCTTTAAATACTAGATGTTGTCAATAGCTGAAACTAGTGTTGTTCCATCTGTAGGAGAAATTGCTTGTTTTTGTTGTCAGGTATCAGTTTCCTATCTCTCAGCAGAAATGTATGAAGCCACATCTCTGGTTCATTATCACAATGTAGAGGAAGATGAAAGAAGGAGCGCACAAACCTTGCGCATTGCCTCAATAAATAGTGACTAATTTTATTAATAAGGAAATATACTCACAAAATGATTGTATAACAGGCATAAGTAACCATAATCCAAACAGGGTTACAGGTAAATCTAAAAGGGGGGGGGATGAAGGCTAACGCGTTTCGAAGGGTGCTCCCTTCTTCATCAGAACTGGGTTTGGCAGATAGAAACTTCAGTATGGCAGATTTCCCATGGCAAGGAGATATTCAGCCACTGAGTGTCAGTATTACAGCAGTTCAGCCTGTTTAGTGATTATCACAATGGCTATGAGTGAGCATAGGTGTACCAATGGAGCATGTGGCCTGACCCATGCCTGTAATCTATCTATATTTTATATTATGTGTTGGAGATGTGTATGCTTGGAGTACATTTCAGAGTTCCATATATTATAGTCGTTTAGAGACATTAGGGATGCTAACAAAACATCGCCATATGTCAGATCTTCTTCCTAAAGCGTACTATCTAAACTCAAGACCAACAATTTTATATATTGCAGCTTACCAGACTTTTATTGTGATAGCTGCATTAGTTTTCTTTCAGGTTTTTTCCTATATATTCTTTTTGTGATTCTGCCAGCAACACACTTCTGTCCTAGGAAGTGTGTTAGGACTAGAGAACATCACCCCTCTCACCCCTCTTGTTGGGGGGGGTGAAAGAGATGGAGTCCTCAGAAAGAACTGAGAACAATGCCATTGATAACAGAAAGCAGAGAACATAGAATGTTAAAGTGTGTCTAAAATTAAAACCAGTCATTAAATGTGGTTGCTGTATTTGTTTTCTTTTCCCAAGCATTTTAATTTATGGCCAATTTACACATTTTTCCACGCTGGAAGTACACCAGCCAGCACTAATTCACACATACATCTATTGTTTTCTATGTTCCCTATTTACACTGAAAGGCAGCCCAGAGCTGCAATGCAATGACCTGCAATAAAAAGCAGACATGCTGCATATTATTGCAACGCACTGAACAGGATCACATATCACTGTAGAACAGCGCAATGCACAGGGCTGCTGTACAGTGACATGCATGAAGTGTCACTTTCATACACTTCAAATAAAGTTCTTTCAAAATAAAACGGAGCTGTGTGACACACTGAATTTGCACCATACCAGCTGTTGATCTAATCACTAAGTATGCGGCTTCCTTTACTTTTAATCCTTGTCTATGTTCCAGTTTATGCTGTTGCCGTGACTACTGCCCCAGGTTTCCTACTTCAAGGGGGCTCTTTTTTTCTTGAAGTATCCAATGGAGTCACCTTTGCATGCAGGGACTAGAACTGCATCTCCCTACACCAGGGGTGGGCAACTGTGGCCCTCCAGCTGTTGTAGAACTACAAGTCCCATAAGGCATTGCAAAACTGACAGTTACAAACATGTCTCCCAAAGGCAGAGGCATGATGGGGCTTGTAGTTCACCAACAACTGGAGGGCCACAGTTGGCCACTTCTGCCCTACACCGATAAGAGGCATGGAGGAGCTCAGCTATGTGGAAAATGAGCCGAACTGAATGTATTCTGTCATGAGAAAAGGGAACTAATGGGGATATGATCACCATTTATGAATATATAAGTGGTCCCTATAGTGAACTCGGTGTAGAGTTATTCACTTTCAGGTCATTAGAGAAGAAAAGAGGGCACTCTTTATGTCAGGAAAAGAAATTTAACCTTCACATATGGAATGGTTCTTCACAGTAAGAGCTGTGAAAATGTGGAATATATTCCCTCAAGGACTAGTTCTGGCCAGCTCAGTGGATTGTATAAAAAAAGAGCTGGATGCGTTCCTAAATGTACAAAATATAGCAGGATACTAATGTTTAGAGGTATTACTACCGAAGGTAGTTGATACAGGGAAAATCCGATTGCCTCATGAGAGATCAGGAAGGAATTTTTTTTGCCCCCACCGGAGCAAATTGGATAATACCTACCATGCTTTATAGGAATCTTTTGCCTTCCTCTGGATCAGCCATGAATATAGGATTGTGTATATGGAGGTTTTCTGTTTTTGTATGTGTTTCTTTTTATTTTAACTGGTTGACCTAGATGGACTCTTTTTTGTGAAGATAGCTTTGTCTTCACACACCCTGGAAGCTTATGTAGCCACAACTTGGCAAAAAAGCCTAAGTGTAGCGCAAATTAAAAAAAAAAAAATTTTCACAGACAGTACTCAATTTCTGGGAAGACAGGAAATTCAAGGAAGCAGCACTAAGTGTCGGTTCACACTACTGCGACCTGTGATGCCACTTTGCCAGGTGACTTCCTGGCGACTTGATGCGACTTTGAAACAACTTTCATGCCATGCTACTTTGCCTGTGGCCAATGAGAATATCAGCTACAGGTAATCTTCCTCAATAAATTGAATCAGTGGAAAATTGCTCAACAAATTCTGTGTTAAGAATTGATGGTTGCTAAGGAGCAGAGTTCCCCACTTACAGCTCAATGTAAAAAAAAAAAGAATGGCGGCAATTAAAAACTTGGAATAAAACTGCGCGGAGTTCCCACGCAAATATCTTTTTTAAAAAAGGCGTGAGGGTGCTGGGGTGACTTATCAGGATCTGGAAGCCCCCTTTAACAAGGGGTCCCCCCAAAATCCGTACCAGATCCTTTTCTGAGTATGCAGGTCGGGAAAGGGCAGGAACGAGCGAGCGCCATTTCCCCCTCATGAACCATACCAGGCCACATGCTCTCAACATGGGGTGCTTTGTCTGGGGTGACTTATCAGAATCTGGAAGCCCCCCCAGATCTGCCCTCTTCTATGAATGAGTAGGGGGTACGTAGTACCCCTACTTCACCAAAAAAGTGTCAAAAGAGAGTAAAAACACAACAGTTTTTGACAATTCCTTTATTAACCACCTCAATACCGTACATTTTCACCCCCTTTCTGCCAAGACCAATTTTCATCTTATAGCATTCTTACACTTTGACATTTATTCAGTCATAATACACTGTACCCATATGAAATTTTTGTCTTTTTTTTTTTTTTTTTGAGACAAGCAGCTTTCTTTTGTTTGTTATTTTTTAACCACCACTGGGTTTTTTTTTTAATTTTTTGTGCTATAAACAAAAAAAGACCGAACATTTTGTGTTTTTCTTAGTTTCTGTAATAACATTTTAACATAACATAATAAAGTAAATCATCTTCATAAATTTTGACCAACATTTTTACTGCTACATATACATACATGGGTAGGCACAGTGGCTAAATGGTTAGCGCTTCCGCCTGGCAGTACTAGGGCCGTTGGTTCGAATCCCAACCACGGCACCACCTGCCTGGAGTTTGCATGTTCTCCCTGTGCCTGCGTGGATTTCCTCCAGGGACTCCGGTTCCCTCCCACACTCCAAAGACATGCTGGTAGGTTAATTGTATCCTGTCTAAATTTGCCCTAGTATGTGTATAGATGTAAGTTAGGGACCTTAGATTGTACGCCCCTTGAGGGTTAGGGACTGATGTGAATGTACAATATATATATATATGTAAAGTGCTGCGTAAATTGACAGCGCTATATAAGTAACTGAAATAAATAAATTATAGAGTCTACAAGCTATGGTACCTATCATTGAAAATTGACCACACCTGATGTACTGACTGCCTATCTCATTTATTGAGGCCCTAACATGCCAGGACAGTACACATACCCCCAAATGTCCCCTTTTTGGAAAGTAGACAGTCCAGGGTATTTAGTAAGAGGCATGGTGTCTTTTTTAATTTTAATTTTTTTCCCACAATTCTTTGGAAAATGAAAAAATTAAGTAATTTTTTTTCCCCACAAAAATGTCATATTTACAAGTTATTTCTCACACATGGGGATAGGCATACTTGCAACTACACCCCAAAACACAGCCTAGCCAAATAGAGAGTAAATAGATACCAAACATGTCAGGCTTTAAAATTGTGAACGCTTGTGAAATAGCGCCAAACTTTTTTAAAAATCTCCATAGGCGATGCTTTATAAGCCTTTACAGGTTACCAATTTAGGGTTACAGAGGAAGTCTGGAGCTAGAATTATTGCTCTCACTCTGACGGTCACAGCAATACCTCACATATGTGGTGCGATTGGTGTTTCCATATGCGTACGGGACCAACGCATGTTGATGGTCCACTAGGGACACCAACATATGTTGATGTTGCAATAAGACACTGACAGATGTTGATATTGCAATGGAACATTATTGCAGATGTTTTTGTACACTGTGACAGATGTTGTTGTGACACTGGTAGAATGTGACAGATGTTTTGTGCACTGGTACACGGCTACAGATATTGATAGGACACAGGTACAGATGTTGATGGGACAGAGACAAATGGTGCTTGGTGTACTGTGTGGGATGGCTGCAGTCTGTGTGATCTTTGTATAGCTGAACACTAAAATCATCAGCTACACACAGATAGCTGACAGGCCGCAGCCAGCCCCCACTCCCCCCCAGCACTGAGTTCACACTGAGCTCAGTGGGAGAGCCAACACAGATACACGTGTCTCTGTTTATGTTGTGTAAAGGCTGTGATTGGACACAGCAATCACGTGATTGGGAAGGCCAATCATAGCGCTCATGTCTTAATCTGTGATGTGCTATGTCTGAGAGACACAGCCAGCAAAGGATCACATCGCTGTGTGGCCCGAAAGGCACACATTCTGACAGGATGATGGTTGGAGGCTCTTGTCCTCATCAACATGTTGAAGGCATGTGGCTTGGTATGGTTCAGCGGGGGGGGGGGGTTTGCTCGATCGTCCACCCCCTTTCAGATAAGGGTCTGGTATGAATTTGGGGGGACACCATGCAGTTTTTTTTTTAATTTTTGGCATGGGGTTCAAAGGGCCTGGTATGGATTTTGGGGGGGGGGGGACACCACATAATTGAAAAAAAAAATTTGGTGAAGGGTTCCCCTTAAAATCTGTACCAGATCCAAAGAACCTGCTATGGATTGGAAGGGACCTCCGCACTGTTTTTTTGTTTGTTTTTTTACCCGGCATTTGTAAGATATGAAACTAATACCGAAAACAAATTGGTCCAATATTGAGTCAATGGACCAATTCATTTTTGTAATTTCAGAATTTGTTTTGTGTTTTTAGCATTGTTTATTCAGAATAACATGTAAAAAAAACAGTGTGAGGATACTCAAGAATATTTGCCGCTAATTACTCACCGTGTGTGTCGTGCCTTTCTACTCTATTGAAGATCTGGCATGGTTACCCTATCTTATTCTTGGGTAGAGTCACTGCAGTCAAAATGAATATTTTGCCTAAATTACTTTATCTATTTAGAGCACTCCCAATCCCTGTCTCACAAACGTTCCTATATCACTTTCAACGGATGATTAATAATTTTATCTGGTGTAACAAACAACCCCGCTTTACTTCATTGGTTCTTTACCAGTCGCAGCGGACAGGATGCCTCGGTCTTCCCAATTTTTGGCTTTACTACCTGTCGGCCCGTTTTGTACAATTATCACAATGGGCGACTATTAATTCTCAGATTTGAATCTCAATCTATACGTCCATTTTATTTACCAGGCATATTGTGGTCCAAAATCCCCCCCGCTCGTTATGTACTTATAACTCCATTGTTGCCCAATCTTTGACGCTTTGGTCCCGTTATAAACTTAAATTAAATTTGGTCTCCTCTGTCTCTCCAGGTGCATAATTTTTTGGTGACCCGAATTTTACTACGACATTTTCCTCTCCAAAGGCGTTCCGTTGGTGGTATGATAGATCTTTTATCAGGTTATCTGACTTTCAAAGGCGAAGATCTTATATCACCTTTGAGATGCTACGTGTGCTTTTTGATATCCCGCTTCGGGAATATTATCGTTATCGACAGATTAGACATTTTTTTAATTCACATTTTGGCCTTATACCCTCATCTCTGATTTTGTTCTTCGAACGCATTAGCCGTGACTCTCCCAGGGGCAAGGGTCTTATTTCTGATTTGTATCACTTATTCTTGGTTAGTTCCTCTCCCTCTATATAGACAAAAATAGGAAGCTGATAGTGGTATCACCTTTTTGGATGAAGATTGGGATTCCATGGTGGATAACATACGTAAGAACTCTAGATCTCTCTCTGTCCGTGAGACAGCCCTCAGGTTATTAACCAGATGGTATTATACCCCATCTAGACTACACGCCCTGTATCCAGGGACATCCCACCTATGCTTCCAGGGCTGTGGCCTTGCCAGTACTCTGGTGCATACATTCTGGGCTTGCCCAGTCCTCTCCTTGGTGTGGCGCAAGATCTCTGAGGTAGCTTCTGCAATGGTGGGTACCCCGGTGCATCTGACTATGCAGTCCTGCCTTTTGGGAGCTCGTATCCCAGGGGTTCAGACTGAGGTTTTGAGGCTAATCCATACCATTTGTATATCCACCCTATGGGCCATCGCCCTACACTGGAAATCTGTCACAGTACCATTGGCCTCTGTTCTACATAGAGTTTATGCTGTGATGCTCATTACACTTTACTGGACAAGATGCACTAATTTGATAAAAAATGGGAAATTTGGAGAACTCATAGACATATACTAGATGACTAAAGACGTTCCTTATTTGGGTTGTTTGACTTACTCTGTTGGTAGATGTATAACTCTGCCTACCTCTTTATTTATATTGCTCATGTACTCAGACTCTATTCTCTCTTCTTCTCTTCTCTAAACTTTTTCTTCACCTTATATGATTGTGCCTTTTTCAAATGTACATTTCAGTTGTGCCTTGTTACTGTTTTACACACCGTTTGAAGCTGTAATGTCATTGTACAGTCTATTTCTTGAAAAATAAAATCGTTTGTAAACAAAAAAAAAAAACAGTGTGGGGTCCCCCCAGTCCTTATCATGTTGATGAGGACAAGGTCCTCTTCCCTCAACCCTGGGTGTGTTCCAGTGCATTTTTTTATAGATTTTACTACTTTACAGTACAGTTCTGTGCAGGAAAAATACAGCATGTTCTACTTTTTCTTCTGCAACCGGAGCGCACTGGAACTGCAAGCACGGATGTGAACTATGACATTAACCACCATATAACCTACTTTCTGTGCGCTTTGGATGCAGGAAAAAAGCACATTGAAATGCATGTAGTGTGAACTGCCCTTAGGCCCCGTTTACACCTATGCAGTTTGCTTTTTATTCTGTTTTGTAATGCTTTTCACAGTTCATTTTGTGTTTTTCTAAACGCTTTTTTGATGTCTTTTTACCATGTTTTGTTCAGCTCTTTTCTTTGTTGTAAAAGTGGAATTTTTTTTGTTGCTGGGCAGAATAAAAATGCTAAATGTGACAAAAACGCACTACCATGCATTTCAGCAGCTTCTCCTATGAACTCTATTGCAGCAAAAATGCTGCTTTTTGCTTTTAAAAAAGTCCCTGACCCTTTCTGAAAATGCAGCAACCATGTTAAATGTACTTATAGATAAAAATCCATGTTAAATGGACTGAAGTGCGTTTCTGCAAAAAGCACATTGGTGTGAACAGAGCCTTAAAGTTGTAAATTGCAAGTGTAGGTGTAAGAATTTTAATAGTTTACTGGGGAATATTTATTTTATTGTGGTTAACATGTTAAGTTCAAAATCCTGGGGATTTAATTTTCACCTGTTGATCCTGCGAGTAACACACTTCTTGTCCTAGGCTGGTATTACTCATAACAGAATACCTCCTCTTTTCATCACATTTCTTTACATTGATGGAAGAGGCTTTTGCTGTCCACAGAAGCTAACTGGGACAACTAACATACACTCACGGCTACAATATTAGGTAGACCTTGCTATTTTGGCCGGCTTTTGCCTTCATTCTCCATGGCATAGGTGTTGGAAACATTCCTCAGAGATTTTGGTCCATATTGACATGAGATACTGTTACCTTTCTATCATCTCAAACCAGTCTGTGCATTCTTCTCTCAACTCTGACATCAACAAGGCATTTTCATCCATCCAGCTGCTTACTGGATATTTTCTCTTTTTTGGACCATTCTATGTAAACCCTAGAGATGGCTGTGTGTGAAAATCCCAGTAGATCAGTAGTTTTTGAAATACTCAGACCAGCCTGTCTGGCACCAAAAAAAATGCCACATTCAAAGTCTCTTAAATCTACTTTCTTCCCCATTCTGATGCTTGTTTTGAACTTCACCATGTCTAGATGCATAAATGCATTGAGTTGCTGCCATGTGATTGGCTGGTTAGCAATTGTGTTACCAAGCAATTGAACAGGTTTACCTAATAAAGTGGCTGGTGAGTGCACTTTGCCTGAAAATTAAAACTAATGCAGTCACCACATCCAAGGGATGTAGGCTGCAACATATTGTACATTCAAGAAAGGACTAGGTAAGTGAGAGATAAGCACAAACTTCTATTTATTATAAAAAGTTCATTTATGTTCGAAAAGGTGAACCTAGCTTTTAAAGAATAAATTCATCTTTAGTAATATGTTGCACATGTATTTAGGGTGCCAAATGTAACATGTTATTAAAGATAACCTACCAGCACCTCCCCTTCCCCTCCCCATGACAGCGGTGGGCGGACCTTCCTCCTACATCCACTGTCAGAATTTAAAAACAATGCAGCTGTGCGGGGCTCAGGCCACACTGCCACATGAACCATGAGAGAGAGGGAACTACACGCCATCTGCCCTGGTTGCAGACAAGGTTTCTAGTTAATTTAATGACAGATCTCTATGAATAAATGTATTCACAGAGATCTGTGATTAAATGACCTAGAAACCTTGTCTGCAACCACGGCAGATGGCTTGTAGTTCTTCTCTCGTGGTTCATTGATACTTTCTACAGCTTTCAAACAGCCTATACAGAGGTACAGGCTGAAAGCTTTAGGTAGTGTTTACAGGAGCCTGACATCACAGGTACGATGATACATGCTGATCACAGGTACGATGTTCTGCAGATTCCTGAAACAAAACAACATGGTTATTCTTACTAGCAATGGTGTTTCCTGGATTCTCCCAGGACAGCTACATCAACTGCACCCTCTACAGGCAACACAATTGCACAAACAGCCCCTCCCAACTGCCCCCCTTGTTAGCAAGAAGAGAAAAAACTACACCAATGTGCATGAAGGGACATAAACCAGTGCTACAAAACCCAAACCACCACACCATAAAAAAAATAAGAGATAAGGTCCCGGGACAAGAAAAAAGACTCATCTTTAGGAGAAAAAGGAAACATTGTTACCAGTTAGACTGACTGTGGTTTTTCCTAAAGCATTTTCCAGGACAGCTTCATCAGAACTTTTGTCCCAATGCCAAATCCTGGCTGGAAAACATTTCCACACAATAATGCCGACAAAGGCATGGTTATTGGACCAGACCGTTGTTCCCAAAATCTCCCAAGATGCTCGTGCTCTCTTTGCCATGACGCTGCCAGAGCTATAGTCAAATGTGCCTTAATATTGGAAGGAGGCTGCTGACCTTAGCTCTTTTAAGCTGTAACAATAGTCTAGTGGATTCATCTAGCTATATAACTTTTGGTAGCCGAAAAACCTTTATTCAGTTTATTAAATAGAACTAAACCTCTTGAATTCGCGAGAAAACTCAAAATACTTCAGAAAACACCTCACGTCCAAAACACTGAACTGTACTTCCTTCTCATTCTTGGGGAAACTGCAAAATTAAGGAAAGATTACCACCTGAGATTGATGGGAGTCCAAAACCTTAGGGAGATGCATAGGATCTTGTCTGATCATAACCCTATCTTTCAAAACACACAATTTGGGATCTTTACAGGAGAGGGATTGCAAATCTCCTATTCTCTTGGCTGATGTAATGGCCAACAAAAACATTGTCTTTAGAGTCATAAACATAGGTGAACAGCTAGACATTGGCTTAAAAGACTCACTAGCTAAGGCATTTAAAACCAGGGACAAGTCCAAGGGAGCCACTGTCTCCAACGTCTTAGCTTAGCCAACAGGAGTGTCCTCACTAAGGGATCTTCTGCTAACTTGAGCTCCAGAAAAACTGGTTAGGCCGCCATTTGCACCTTGAGGGTGAGAAAAAATACTGCCACTAAGAAAGGTGACCTTATCCAAAATTGTATAGCGTAAAAGGGGCCAGTCCACTTCTAATATAGCGTGCCACTTATTAACTATACATAGGAATGATCATAATGAGGAAATCCCTTTATTGCCGGGCGATTAAAGTCCAAAAAAGTATTCAGTCAAGATTAATTGGCAAAAGCAATTATAAGTACAATGGGATATAGACAGTGGAATTTAGGCTCCTTCAAGCACATGCAGGAGGCAGCTGTGAGTGTTGCGGGAGAAAAACCAATGCAGGTTATTTACAGCAAGTTGTCATATGCAGTGAGCAAAAGTGGAAAGGCACTTCATGTAGTCTATATTGTATAACGAAAGTAATGTGTTTTGGCTGTATAAATAGTAATTGTCCATCCTCATCCACTTATGAACACTCACGCTGTTCCTCCTATACAAATAGATGTATTGGCCATTTAAGGAGGCTGGCTGTAATAGGGCGTTTATGCTGACAGGTATGCTATGTACTGTCCATTTAGAAAAGAAGTGTACAGTACTTTATCGCCTCCTATAGCTACTCACTGAGTTGAGGTTCTTGCGTGTCCCAGGTCTATCGATCAAGCGGTGTTGGTTAAGTAATCCACACCTCGATCTGCCTCCGGAGCCATACTCCTCACTGGTCACTTTCCTAGGGGCTTGTCCGTCATACCAGCCTACACTGATACTCCCAGTGGAGCGGACTCCCATAACAAATAGTGACATAAACGCATTTTGCTAGAATGTAACGTAGCTTCGTCTGGATGTCGGGCGGCACACTATTAGTCCCTTTTCTATTTGTTGTCACCATAGGTGAACCACCCTCTTCACTTGGTTTAAAGGGACAATGTTCAATTTGTTGTATTACTGTCAGTCTAGCATACAACAATCTTAAATAAATGATCCAAACAAAACAGTGTACACAAATCTGACACCAAAATAAAGCCTTAGTTTTGATATGGATATCTTAAGAGGAATCACCACAATCTATTCAGTAAAATAAAAAGATATATAGGGGAACATAAAAGACCTTCCTAAGATTAAGAATTTCAACGAAAACTAACCAGGGAAAGGGGAGGAGGAGGGGGAAATATTTATAATTCAGCATAAACAAAAAAGTATTCTATGCTTCCAAAAAGACCTGGAGATTCATTTCCACATTCAAACCAGATGGAACCAGAGTACCTAACTTGTAAATCCACGATTTCTCTTTCTGTAATAAAATTTGATCACAATCACCTCCTTAAGAATAATTTAAGCAGATAAATTCCTTTGATACTCATACCATCAAGTTTGCCTTCATGATATGTTGCAAAATGTTTTGCCAGTGGTTTCTCTGGCTTCTTTTCCCTAATTTCCTTCATATGTGATACTTCTTCTGAGGCATCGAAGGTATCAGTGCAGTCCACATAGAGGCCCATATGGCATTTCCCACGTGTAAACATACCTTTAGATAGGGGATATTTGTATAGCCAATCAATTTGTGGTTCCTTAATAAATTCCGATTGCATCAGAATATCTCCCAAATTGAAAGCTCTACGTGCTACCATCTTAGGTGTGGGGCCTACAATTTTAGCTAAATCTGGATTAGTTGTCAGGATCCCCCAGTGTGTTTGGAGGACCTTGCATACTGTATTCCATTGGGCCCCATACTGAATTATCAGCCGCACTGGACCAACTTCCTCGGTCTGTTCTTTACCTGTGTCAGTCTTTAGCAGGCTCTTCCTATCTCATTCTGCTGCCTTTTTTCATCTGAGTTCAACTCCCATTTAGGGAAAATTACTGCCAGTAAGACATTTGAAAAAGACATATTCCCTTACTCTCCCGGGCATCCCCCACCCTCTTACCTCTTAGCCGTAGAGTGTCTAGACACATTCAGGGATACATGGCCTTTCCCCTTAGGGAAGTTGCCTGTGGTGTCCACAGCATCCCTGTACTTCGTACCAGGATGTCCTGTGCCCCCACCAAATATTGCTCCCTGTAGTTTGATGATGAAAATTTAGCTGCTTCCTAGCATCCTTCAAAAGCGATGCTGCCCTGGGAGAACTCAGTTGGCACCTGGTAATATGTAATCATCTGCCATCGGAAGTGACAAGTGGACATAATGTTAGTACACCTCCAATGTACAGGAGTCCCAGGGACAGCGGCTGGAACCAAACACAATCACCATGTGCTCCTGCTGCCAAAAGCACCCAACTCAATGTGTTTAGTGCTAGTGCAACCAAACACATGCAGTGCAACACGTGCACAATGCAGCTTCTGCTGCCAAGAGCCATACCAATCGCCATCTTGGGACTCCTACCATGTGGACCGCTATCGAGACAGCCATGGTCCCTCAAGGAAGAGGCTACAGGAGTCAATCCACACCAAATTTGGGGAGTGAGATTCAGGAAAAGACAAGGAACACTCTCAGGTAAGAGGAAACAAGACCCTTACCCACAGGCAGGCTAGTTTACCTGAGAACCTCAGGCAGCCACAATTACCCACCTAGGAGAAAACAAAAAACAGTATGATGTCCTCTTGGAGGGTTAGAAACACAATAACAACTGAGGATGATGGAGTTGGAGGGGCCTTTTAACTGTTTGTGCAATTGTGTTTCCTGTAGGGGGTAGAGCCAATTATCTCTTATTTAGCTGTCCTGGAAGATGCTGGAAAAAAAATACATGCATTTTCAGTCTGCAGGAGACCTGCATGGCATCAGCGGTCTGCTGATCGCTGGTGCAATACTTTAGAGGCTCCTAACACAAACAAATAATAAAAGCACATTTTTTTTACCTGCAAAAAAATGTGCATTTTTATTTTTTGTGTAAAGGTGAACTTATCCTTTAAGTTGCAATATTAAATTGTTGTTTGTTCAAAAGTTTACTGGCTTTCTGGTGGCATCAACTAATATATTTATTTTCAGTTACACAGAATGCTTTCAATGTTATATTTAACAGAACAAACAAAAGGTTCATTGTTAGTTTGCATACACTTTCAATACTTATGGTTTATCTTTTGTTTTTAGAGAATGTTAACAGGAACATTGCTTTTTGCAGTAGCTCTGATTTTACTATACAGTTCTTGAATTATCCCCTTTATGACGACAGAGGCTTGATGATTTTATCTAGGTACTTGAATTACATATATACTAATATCCATTTGTTTTGTGTTAAAGTATTTTTTAAAGCAAATGTTTTTTCTCTTAGTTTTGGATATTTTACAGTGCCTAAACCACCTGTCAGCTTTTTTTTCCTGTCTATATCCCATTAGGGGAATTTTTCTTTCACTTCCTGTCTTGGAGACACAACAGGAAGTAAGAGAAAAATCTTGCCAAAGTAATAGAAACTATTTCTTGGACAGTTGTCACTGGGATAGGTTTCCCTATTAGAAGAGTAACCTTCTTCAGTTCTTGAGTTTTTGAGTTCAGGCGACAGCTCACATTTGTTTATATAGTCAATCCCAGTGATAATGGTCATTACACAGAGATTGGTAACCTCTCAGATAAGATGATATACTTACCTGGCTCCTCACCACTACATCAATGGAGTATTGATGCATGGAGACAGGTGAGTTCTTGGCATATGTGTGTGTTTTAGTGGTACTGATTGTTACTTTGAATAGAACTATCTTTCTCAGTCTGACTGAATCAATGTAGAGTGTCATGATGGGGTGTCATTGGATTCCCACTCACTGTAATGCAACCTGACTCAGTGTAAAACAAAAGGCCTTTAAACTGAGTACCCCTGACTACCAATGTATAAGGGGTGGTTTTTTTCCCCATTTACCACAAACCTACTTACTCTCCTACCTGCTACCTATCTTGCCTAACCTGTGCATAAAAAAATGTATATACATACCCATTTTTAGTCTACTGACTCCCCTGTGTCAGTGTGCTGTGGCTGCAGGGGAGAGGAGAGAGGGAAACGGCTGGGCCATGGAAGCCAATGAGTAATGTCACTGCTCCTGGAATTCCCAGCTGTTGTGAATCGCTCCCTCCTCTCCCCCACAACTGCCACTCACTGATACAGGAGATCACGTGACCGGAATGGACTAAAAATCTGGAAGTTCAGAGCAGGTGTTGCACATTTTGACCACATGTGTCTGTCCAAATCATTGAAAGATTATATCCATTTTTTTATAAGTTGCATGACTTAGAATATCTTCTCTATGCTGTTGTCACACAGATATGTATCTCTTCACTCCTCAGCTCACCCCTTCTTCTTCGTGCATCACTAATTTAGTAACTCAATCTTTCAAAAACTTAAAGAAGAACTCTGGGATATGCAAAAACATCACCCATTAGTATACCACCCTACATAAAAAAACAAAGAGTTAATACAATTTTGAAAATCCTTACCATTTAGGATAAAAGTCTGATTGAATTTTCATGACTTCATCTTTGTAATTCAAAAGATAACAGCATCTGCTCTGCCAAGGAGGAGGTGTAACAGCCGGGATTACATCATATCCTCTCCTTTCTCTCTGTGGTAAAAGGAAACTACAGCTCCCATAAACCACGGGGAATTGTAGTGAATGTGGGTGGGAACACTAGGACTGTACATGTTGAATGTGTCTGAGAGTCTTGGTCCACCCACCTCTGCCAGTGGGTCTGAATTACATCACTGCTTCCTGGAGAAAGGACTACAGAAGGCATGTGCCAAGACCAATGGCTGGGGGAATACAAACCAGCAACAGTTTGATCTGAAAATGAACAGGCGATTCAGGAACAGAAAGATGTATGACATATTCAGTGAAGGTAGGGAATCAGCAACAAGGGCATGTAAAGATATTTTTGCCCAGAGTTCTGCTTTAACCCATAATATTTTCTTCCTTCCCCTAATGCTAGGGTATTAGGTGTAATCCTGGATTTTGATTCCTCCTTTCTGCCGCACATGCCGTTACTGCCAAAATCTTGCAGCCATCACCTCCATGAAATTTCCAAAATATGCCTCTTCTTAAAGTGGTATTAAAACCCAAACCAAGAATGTAATAAATATTGCAGCTTACCAATCCTTAGATGTGGTGGCTGCATTCGTTTTGCTTTTTAAAGGCTGTTTTCCCTCAGTTTCCACCTGGTGATCTGAACAGTAACACACCTCCTATATTAGAGTTCCACCATTCTGGATGAAGGAGCACAGGGACACCTTTAGACAGCAGCATTGTCAGTCTGGGGGGAGAAGAGTGTTAGATGTAATAGCAGACTTAAATACACTACAAATGTAAGCGAAACTGCAGCTAACATTTTATAAGCAGTTATAGCAAACAACATTTTTCCTTTTGGGATAACATTTTTCCATAACTAAAAGCTGATCATTGTAAGCACCCCTGTCAGTGGTAAATGGTTTGTCTTTACACTCAAACTACTACATTTGCAGGAGAGCTTGTTCTGTTGAAAAACAACAGACTTACAGGCTAGATCACTAGTGAAAATAAAGGAAACAGCGCAAAAAAGACTACTGTAGGAAACGCGTCTAAATATTGGAAAGATGCAATATATTAAATGTGTGGTTTTGGGTTAAATACTGCTTTAACCATTGACCTCCAAGTTCCTAATTCTCTTCCTAACTGTTCAGTGTCTGCTACCCCCCTCTGCCAATCTCCAAAGACCTCCTGCTTTTTAGCTCCCTTGTCACCTTTTCCCATGCTCGACTCCAGAACTTCTACAGAGCCTCTCCCATCCCCTGGAACTCCCTACCGCTATATAACTGCCTCCTACTCTGTCAGCCTTTAGGCGATCCCTGAAAATGTGTCTCCTTAGGGATGTCTCCCTGACTTATAACAACTGAATTGTTACTTTCTCTTTCAGCTCATCCCCACACTTTTATTACCTTTTGTATCACTTGCCCTTTTCATTTTAGATTGTTAGTTCTCACAAGCAAAGCACTCCTAATTCTCTAGAATTGTATTGTAACTGTACTGTCTCCATTTATATTGTGCTGAGCAAACTATTGGTGCTACATAAATCCTGTATGATAAGAATAATATCTGCTCCCTGGTGTAAGTCCATCACCTAATGTTCAGCCACTGGACCCAGACCAAATTCATTTTCCTAGAATAGAACAGAGGAAGCTGGATATATATTCTATGGTTTTCATTTCTACCAACTGTATTCATTTGACAGAGTTTTGGTGAAAGTATCAAAGAACACTGTCAGTAATGAGGGTTAAATGGATGTTCCCTCAAGGGAATCATTTTGTGCAACAGGATCCTGAAGACAAGTGTTATTTGTAATAGAAAATGTCCTCACACAAGTAGGCTCACACAAGATCCCCAGGAGATAAGAGGAAGTGTAGTAAGGGAAGACAAGTATATGGAAATGGTTGGCGAGGAGCCATGGCTTTCGAGGGCAGTGAACTTGGCATTTTCTGTCCCTCCAAACAAGCTGCCCATCTGGTCCCTGTCAGATTATGTTAAGAGTGCATCTGGACCCAAGCCCCAGAGTTTCAGCTTCAAGCTGGTCATGTGATGGTCTCCACGACAACTGGAGGTGTGGTGTGAATGCCGAGCGCAGAGCCAGATGCTGCTCTGTTGTCTAATTAGATGCCTTTCATAAAAGTGCAACCATCTCACACATGCAGGCTATCCTTGTATGTTGCTGACCAACAAGACCTGAGCTTTACACAGGTCTCAGAGCGTGAGGGCCTCAACTGCTGAGACTTCTCCATTCTAGTCCAAGGCGTACAAACATGTCGCTTCATTTAGTCATTTTTACCATTGTGTATGCATTGCAAACCTGTTGGTAATAAAACAGTCAATTGCCACTTTTGTGTTTTCACAATTTCTCTTAATATTTCACATTTTCTGGGTTATTAAGGCTGAATTCACACTGATCAGTTTTATTATTTATTTATTCATTACAGGTACTTATATAGCACCGTCAGTTTATGCAGCTCTTTACATATATATTGTACATTCACATCAGTCCCTATCCCTCAAGGGGTGTACATGTTTCTGTTTTTGCGTTAAGCTGCATTTTTGGTGCATATTTGGTGTGGTCAAAAAAACGCACCTCCTTATTGAAATGAATGGAAACGCAGAAAAAAAAAGTATCAGAAACACATTGTTGGTGCGTTGTTTGAGTCACATGTTGTTTTTTCACAGGTGCAAAATGTACCAGAAATGTGGTAAAATAGAGCAGTGTGAAACATACAAAATACCATGTGGATCGCGCATAAAGTGCATTAAATTTGACAATACATGAGTAATAATGCTTCACATATAAAAAATGAATAATTGTAACATTCAGTCCAAATTCGGAAAAATAAAGTGCCCAAGTGTTCAATACTAATTGGTGAACTTTGTGCAAAAATGACAGGTGCTCCTCTGTGTCCAATCAGTGCCCCACATGGATGTGCACTCACCGTTAGCCATGGACCACGTATCTCTAGGTTGGTCTTAAGGACTAGCCCAGTGTATGATGGCAAGAATGGCACCAATATTCATTCCTGGGAATCATGCAATCTGGCTGATAGTAACCAATAGGATGATGACCAACGTGGATATAAATGACATTGTAGTTTCAAAAGAGACTTTTTAAACTTTTTCCTCTCCTCCCAGACAGTAAACCGAGTTTCAGCATGTGAACAGAAGCAAACATCCCATAGTGTAAAACCATAAAAAAACTTTAATGATGGGGAGAAATTATAAGAATAAAACTCACAAGCAATGTGCCCATAACCTGGCACTCAGTGTATTCAGCTTTGCTGCCTGTGAATAGGAACCAAGCTGTCCGCAGCGTTCCAGCGTGCGTTCCAAAGGGAGGAAATGACGTCAGCAGAAGTTGCGTCATCAAACCTCGACCAGTTTCGATCAATGGATCGTCATCAGGAAAGCACTATTATTCCGATAATTTCATCATTAAAGTTTTTTTATGGTTGTACACTATGGGATGTTTGCTTTTGTTTCTGTTCACATGCTGAAACTCGGTTTACTGTTTGGGAGGAGAGGAAAAATTTTAAAAAGTCTCTTTTGAAACTACAATGTCATTTATATCCACGCTGGTCATTATCCTATTGGTTATTGTCAGCCAGATCGCATGATTCCCAGGAATGAATATCGGTGCCATTTTTGCCATCACGCATTGGGCTAGTCCCAAACCAGGTGCTTAAGACCAACCTAGAGATAGGTGGTCCACGCTAATGGTGAGTGCACATCCATGAGGGGCACCGATTGAGCACAGAGGAACACCTGTCATTTTTGCACAAAGTTCACCAATTAGTATTGAACACTTGGGCACTTTATTTTTCCGAATTGGGACTAAATGTTACAATTATTCACTTTGTATATGTGAAGCAATATTTCTCATGTATTGTCAAATTTAATGCACTTAATTTATGAGCGGTCCACATTGTAACTTCTTTGTTTTTGTATTATTAGTTCAGAAATTAGGACTGCAGCGTATTCTTATCAAAGTTGCATGAATATCTATTCCTAAGCGCAACAGCACTATATTTTATTTAAAGTTAAAACATACTTGCCATAAATGTGTGCAATTGAAACCAATGCTAACCATACACTAGTCGAAAAATCATTCAAACTAATTTTCATTTATTGAGCAGTTGGTTGTGAGAGTAAATGCTAGTGCCATCATGTAATAACTGAATTTTGAGCGATAAATCAGTCAGTTTTTCTTCATTTTGTCACATATACGTGCTACCAACAGTTCAGTATTTAATTGGCGAGAAATACATTAACCTTTCAATTTGTTGTTTATTCAGCAGAAGTTTTCCACCCTGTACGTTAGATTTTTTGGCACTGAAAAGTCAAAACCTATTTTCTGTTTGTGCCCATTAACTGGATGAAGAACGAAATGAACTGTTCAAATGACAGATTTTTGAAAGACTTTTTGTCTAGTGATTGGGTACCATAAGTGTGTTATATAAAAATCCATAAGCAAAAGTTACCCTCAATGAAACCCCCATGTCAGAAGGATCAGTAGATCCGGAGATTTGCACAGCTGAAGGTATGTGCAAATTGATACTTTTCCTCTAAGGCAGGGGTCTCCAAACTTTCTAAACAAAAGGCTAGTTTACTGTCCTTCAGACTTTAGGGGGGCTGGACTGTGACCAGTGGGAGTAAAAAAAATGCCCCACTGTTGGTATGCAAAGGAGAAATGGTGCCCCATCATTGGTGTCTGTGGGAGGAATAGTCCCCCATTATTGGTGGCAGTGGAAGGAATGGAACCCTATCATTGATGTCAGCGGATGGAATGCTGCCCTAAGGGCCAGATAAAGGCAAGCAAAGGGCCACATCTGGCCAGTTCATGGGCTGCAGTTTGGAGACCACTGCTCTAGGCTAAAGCTTGGACCCTCCACTTGAATTATCTCTATTGGTACTTTAATGTTGTAAACATCCTTGGTGGCCTATAGAGAGATCTCAGGCTGGCGGAGGTGGGACTAAGTTCAGCTTTTACTGGGAAAATCATATGCTCATTTACCTTTTAAGTTTTTCACAAGTTTTATGGAATATTTTTTGTGATAATCAGTGGAAAGTTTTTTTAAAAATGTAGTAATTTCTGTTCAAAAGTGCTTGGTACTTCGATAATAAGATGATTCAAAAACTAATTATAAGTTGGACTCCTACCCCCAGAGTAATTTTATTTTGACCCCAGGGGTGCCTTCTCCATATTGGCCTCCTTTCCCCAACATTCTGACTCTAGCAAAGGGCCCCCTATTTGATTCCTCATTGCCACTGATTGTGCAAATGTTAACAAAATTTTCGATGTACTGCCAATGGGAATACATATAAAATGCTGTGGGTATGCAAGTTGGGTGGAAAATGGATCTTCTAAAAATCTGATTAACCTGAATTTCTTAGTGGCTAAACAAGGCGAGATAATTTTGTCCAAAGAAAGCCGTTTACTAATTAGTACCTTATTACCAAGATTGGCAACTGACCTTGTAAGTGCATGTATGGCAACAAAAGAATCTCTCTCTGGTCAGATAGTATTGAGCTAGGGTTGAATTAACAAACTGTTGTGTCCACCACGGACAACAGAAAGTATTGAATTGTATACTTTTTCAGTGCGTACATATCCAAACACCTTAATGCTCCTCAAAGGAGAAGATGCCTACAGCAGGACTTTGTAGGAGAACATGTGGATCTGTGTTAACAAGTCATTTTTTAATTAAATACATTGGTATGAAAAACTAATAAAACTATTATTATATTGGATTTATATAGCGCCAAAAGTTTGCGCAGTGCTTTAAAATATAAAGGGAAACAGTACAAGTACATTTCAGTACAGAAGGAATTGGAGGGCCCTGCTCATGGAGCTTACAATCTAAAAGCCATGACTAGTTTCACTAGTGCTACCAGCTTTCACAAGGGTACACAATGCAAATGAGGTGGCAGGGCACATCCAGTACAGCAAGGTGCTGTTAAATTAATTTAAAAATGTACTAGAATTAAAAAATTTGGAATCATATGAAAATGTTCTTTTTTCAGTAGCAGTTTGTTCTTTTGATCACCAAGATCACATCAAACCCAAAAATAAAATGTAATACACTGGAGATTATTAGTCCTTAGATGTAATGACTGCATAGTATTATTTTTTTCAGGTGTTTATTTTCACCTGGTGATTCTGCCTGTTCTAGGGTGACAACACTCAATTTACTGTATTAACTAGTTGTCGACCAGTCACAGTACATATACTGCGGCAGGGCAGCACTGCTGCGCAAAATCACGTATATATATGTGACTTTGCATTTCAGGTAGGGGGTGTGTGACCACCCTACCCACGCCGCCAATCGCGACCGCGAGTGTCAATCACTGGGTCCCGGCCGGCGATTACCGGCAAACACTGACAGGGAGGATAGCTGCAGTGTTTGTATGCATTGATTGTGAATCAAAACAATTTATATGCACAACAATTCATCGCCGCCAACCCAAATTCAAACCTTGCCAGACCATTCGCATGGAAACCCATTACGGTTTCCGAATTTACTTTTTTTTTTGGGCCTAACCCTCAACATGGGCTTTACTAAAAAAATTAATTGCGGTTGCATTGGTCCACAGACCCGATTTATCTTATGCCTGTGTTCTCTGCTGCCATAGCTAGGCATAGATATGAGAGTATAATGTGTTCTATGCATTTCAACGACAATACACTGTCATCCTCGGGGTGACCCTGAATTTGACCGGCTCCACAAAATTCAACCCCTTGTAAATCACCTTAACAAAAAATTTACAGATATCTATACTCCCCAGCAAAAAATCTGCGTTGATGAGTCCCTCATTAATTTTTCTGGCCGCCTTGCATGAAACAATTTCTCCCCAGCAAGTCTGCCAGATATGGGGTCAAGATGTAGAAGACCTGTGAGAGGGCAACAGGCTATACATATAAGCTTCGGATTTACGAGGGAAAAGATAGTCACGTGGAGCTCCCCGCATGCCCAGACTACATGGGGAGCAGTTGCAAGTTAGTTTGGACTTGGTGTCATCCTTTTCTCATATGGAGTACCACTTATATGTGGACAATTTTTATTCAAGCGTGCCACTGTTTAGACATTTGTACAATCTTGGAACTGGCACATGCGGCACCGTGCAACCTAATGTGTGCCCACCATTAGCAGTGGGTGGATGGAGGGCGGTATATTCTACACTTTTTCTTGCAGAGATTTCTTCTGTTTTTTTCATTCAGCCCACAGGCTGCATACAAAAAAAAGAACATAGCATATATACCCAACAAGGATCAGCGACGTACTGGTACATCACTGGACTTTGAATGGTTATACCAGGATGATGCCTACAGCTGCAGGGATCATCCTGCTATAATTTTTTTCAGCCGGCGATCAGCTTTCATGTAAAAGCAATCCTAGTGGCTAATTAGCTGCAGGATTGCTTTTACAAGCAGCGGGAGATGATGCCCCCCCTCCCCCTCTGCCTTCCACGGCCTTCTTGGGCAGTCTCGTGCCATCGGGGGGACCTGAGAATGCAGTCGGTGTTTCTGCCAGCTGACCATATAGCTGATTGGAGACCAGAATGGTGTCAATCATCTCTATAGCCTAAGAAATCAGAAGCTACGAGCATTTCATCACTTCGGTTTTGCACGATATAAACTGGCAAAGCATCTGATCACACCGATCTTGGTTTGATTAGATAATGTAAGGGCAGAGGAGAGGTCTAGAGTCTGATAGACCCCAGATTTCTCAAAAAAGAATATATGACAATGTCCATTGAAGTTATAGGGGATATTTGCATTCCCGGTGATAGCATTAAAAGTGATAAAAAAAAATGGAAGGGACAGTGTAAAAATAATTAAAAAAAATAAAAAATCACCCTCTCCCCCCCCCCCCCCAACCCCGTCAGATCAAGGGCAGTAATTCTAACACTAGACCTCCTCTGTAAATCTAAAATGGTAGCTCGTAAAGGCTTTTAAAACGTTGCCTATGGATATTAAAAACGTATGCAGTTTGTCACCATTGCACGGGGCATGCGCAGTTTTAAAGTATGTCATGTTTGGTATCTGTTTACTCGGCATACCATCATCTTTTATATTTTACCAAATAATTGACAAATATATTGTGTTTTTGTGCATTAAAAGTAAAAAAAAAGTTTTTAAAAGTAAAAATTTTTAAATTGTGTTTGAAAAATCGCTGCACGAATACTATGTGACATAAACATTTTTAGCACCCACCATTTTATTCACTATGGTGTTTGCTTTCAAAAAATAATGTTTGGGGGTTTAAATTAATTTCCTATCAAGAAATACTGATTTGTTTTCATGTGAACAAAAAGTGTCGGAAAAGGCTTGGTCTTCAGGTGGTTAGAAGAGTGAGTGATGTGTGGCATAAACTTCTACTGCTGGGCATAAAACGCCCCCACCCCCCAAAACAACCCCTTTTTGGAAAGTAGAAACCACAAACTATTTGCTGAGAGGCATGTTGAGGCAATAGAAAAAATTACTTTTTTACCACAAGTTTTTGGAAAATTACTTTACACAAAATTGTCACTTAAATGATTTACTGCTCACACATGCCATGGGTATATGTAGAATTACTCCCCAAAATACATTCTGTTACTTCTCCCAAGTATGGGGGTACCACATGTGAGAGACTTTTTGGCAGTCTAGCCAAGTACAGGACCCCAAAATCCAATAAGCACCTTCAGGCTTTTAAAGGGCTTTATTTCCTCATTACACTTCTTGACTACCTATCACAGTTTCAGAGGCCCTGAAATGCCTGGATAGCACCAAACCCCCCCAAATGACCCATTTTTGGAAAGTAGACACCCCAAGAAATTTGATAAGAAGCATGGAGAGTATTTTGCAGATCTTGTTTGTTGCCACAAGTTTTTGGAAAATGAAGAAAAAAACAAAAACATATATTTTCTTTTTTTATATTTCAAAACCTTGTGAGAAAAAATTAGATCTGCAAAATACTCACCATGCATCTTTTTAAATTCCTTGGGGTGTCTACTTTCCAAAAAGGGGTAATTTGAAGGGGGGGGTGCTATCCTGGCATTTCAGGGCCTTCGATACTGTGATAGGTAGTGAGGAAGTGAAATGAGGAAATTACCCACCTTCAGGCTTTCAAAGTGGTCACTGGATTTCAGACTCCTATATGTGGCTAGGCTCCCAAAACATCTCACACATGTGGTATCCCCATACTCGGTAGAAGTAGCAGAATGTATTTTGGGGTGTAATTCCACATCTACCCAAGGCTTGTGCGAGAAATCATTTAAATGACAACTTTGTGTAAAAAGAAAAATGTTTTTGTCATTTTCCAGAAACTTGTGGTAAAAAAAAGAATTTGATCAGAAATTAGAATCCATACATTTGTCATAACTTTCTATTTCATATACCATTTTATTTGTCAAATTTACATTAATTACAAAAGCATTTACAGCTTTAGCATGCCAGCTGTCAGTTTTTGTAGACTTTCACAGAAAGTTTAAACTATAACCGGTAGGTGAATTGGCTCCTGTCTAAATTGGCCCTAGTATGTGTATGTATGAATGTGAGTTAGGGACCTTAGATTGTACACCCCTTTACGGTTAGGGCCTGATGTGAATGTACAATAAATATTGAAAGCGCTTCGTAAATTGATGGCGCTATATAAGTACCTGAAATAAATACAACTTGTATACCTTTTCCCAGTAGTGTGACTGATTTGTAGAGCATTTTATTACTTTACAATGAAGCTCTTCTCACTAGTGTTAGATAGGTTTGAGAGCCAACATTTTTTTTTGGCAGGGGCACAAGTTCAGCTTTGTTTCTTCACCAAATAGGTTTTGCATAGTTTGGAAGTATGATTCAGATTGTTGTCCTGTATGGAGAGGTTTGTACCAGTTGAGCACTGACCACAGCGATGCCATTCATTAACACTGGCGTAATCTGCTGTCCTGAAACTGAGCAGCAAATCACAGTGCAGGTTTATTTGGTATCTGCTCTATTCATGCACAGTCAAAATTCTTAAGCCCTGATAAAGGGCAGTATGTTTGGCCCCTGAAAGCATTGTTTTTTTTTCTGCTATGAATCAATTTTATTATTAAATTACCTTGGACGTTTGTTTGTTGGTTTCATTGGGTCATATGTACACAGAGAATGGCATGGCTTTGTAAAATAGAATGTTAACTTTTCTGTTTCATTGTTCCTTGAACTGTGTGTGAATTTCCTACCTTCCCAGCACCAAATCAGCTCCATGTCATTACATTTCCACCAGCTGAATTGAGAGCATTTCTCAGGTGTCCTTTTGTCTATGCTTCCCATATGTTCTCCTCCTTGATGCAAACATACCTTTCCATAATGCCATTTTCAGTTCTTCCCCATACAATATCTGTGTTCTCTTTTTTAACTTTCCTTTTTAATCTTTTAGTATATGATATGTCCTTTTTTACTCTGCATCCCAGAATCCTCTTTTTATTGTTGCAGATGTCACTGGTTTTTGGTGCCAGCTATTCAAAGCTGAACTGTAGTCAAGCAAATAAAGTTGTATTTATAGTTTTTCTGTTGTGAAAAGTACAGTATTTATTAACTGTGAATTCCAATTATTTGTACTGAAATTTCTATTGACAGCCCATGCAGAGCAGCAGGGGAATAACTGTTTAACATATCTCCTTTGAGACAGAAGAATGTAAGCTTGGGCCATTTCCCAGCTATAATTACATTAGGTTGTACCACTCTACAACTAAGACAAAAATTGATGCCACTTAAAAAAAAAAAAAAAAAAAAAAAAGAATTAGAATTCAGTTAAAAAAAACACCCAGCTGTATGACATTTTATGTATGGCTACAGTTCAGCTTTCGGAACAAGCCAGGACATCTGGCAATGAGGCATATTTTTATGAAACTGCAGATGAACTGTATACAGTATATCCTCTTGTACAGTTGTACATCTGGGCTTTCAGCTTCTTTTTCTATCATTCATATTTGAAAAGTGCCTTATAATTTAGAGTAGAGAAGGCTTGAAACCTCTGTCATGTTTTTTTTTTATTTCTGTGTAGAGAGATTTAATGGCAGCACAGTGGCTAAATTGTTAACACTTCCACCTGGCAGTACTAGTTTGAATCCCAACCATGGCATCACCTGCCTACCTGCCTTCCACCTGGCAGTACTAGTTTGAATCCCAACCATGGCATCACCTGCCTACCTGGTCTCCCTGTGTTTGTGTGGGTTTCCTCTGAGTACTCCGGGTTCCTTCCACACTCCAAAGACATGCTAGTAAGTTAAGTGGATCCTGTCTAAATTGGCCCTAGTATGTGTATGTATGAATGTAAGTTAGGGGCCCTAGATTGTATGCCCCTTGAGGGTTAGGGACTGATGTGAATGTACAATATATATATATATATGTAAAGCGCTGCGTAAATTGATGACGCTATATAAGTACCTGTATCAAATAAATAAATAAGTCAGCCGTGTATAGTTAGAATCTCGACTGGTTCAACAGAGATTGGCCTGAGATTCAAAACATCTATGGGCAGGCTGATTGTTGTACGACTTGGGTACAACCAGCGTGTTTGACTTTTACATGTGATTATTGCCAGTGGCTATAGCTGCTAAATCTCACTGTGTTCTCCCAATAGAGACAGCCTCCCCCCCCCACTGGGAGAACCCATGGCTCCACCAGAGGGATTCCCCTCATCAACACTGACAGTGTTGATGGGAGAATTGAGCGATTGCCTCTCCTGACCCTTGTCACCCAGATAAAAAGCGGTAAAAAGGTCAACATTTCCCAGTTATCACCAAAACAAGAGCTGAGAGGACAGCTTCCACAGGGGATACCTATAGAAGGGGCATTTTCCCTACTATCTAGTGATTTCCTTTCACTTCCTGCCATATCTATGAAACAGGAAGTGAATGCAAATCTTCCCAATAGGAAGCAGACAGGAAAGAAAACATTAATTGGAATTTTAACTCTTCCCTGCTCTATCCAAAATGAACAACAGTTTTTCCAATACATATATGCTCTTTAAAAAAAAATCACTGAGAGATTGTTTTTGAGAAATTAGCACAATTTAAATGTATTAAAATCGTGGCCAGTTTTTTTTAATCATTTTGTATAACTAAAATTTAGGTTTTTATACAAAACTGCGTTGTCATCACTAGCACCTGAAAAGTCGCTCATTTTCCTTTGGATATTGTTTTTGAAAAATGTTATCAGTATAAATAATTGGCTAGAATTCCAGGCAATTAAACATGTCTCCTGCTCTTCAGAGTGCAGAGTTTTGGAAAAACAACTGATAACACTAAAATCTTATGTGTCACATTTGCCCATTTTGACAAAGAATTGTAGGGAAATTTCACTGCATATTCATCAATAAAATCATCCCATACATGAGGACAAGTGCTGCCTAAGTCAAGTGGAGGGAAATCATAGGCACTTGAATGACATTTTCTTTTATTTGTTGTATTTCCATAATTGATATATTACATACAGGTTAAACTGAAGAACATAATTTGTGGATGAAAAAGGTCTTCAGTATCTCAGTTTAATTAAAAAAAACTATCTATTTATACATGTACATTTTAAGTAAAGAAATATAATGTGCTTAGGGCAAGTAAAGTCAGTACCCCAGGCAATCCAATATATGTATACTTTCATTTTTGCTTGTCTTATTCTGTATAATTTGCTGATTGAAACACTAAGACAGATGGCAAAAGATGGGGGATGGGCATTCAAAGAAATACCTGACCTGGAGGAAGCGAACCGCTTCGTTCATACAATGAACATGTTTCGCCAAGATGCCAGAAAATGAAAAAGGATACAATTAAGGGGAAAAAAAGCTGTGGATTATGCAAAGAAAGGAAGGTACACCGTGGATGTGCATGTGTGAAAATTGGGTGAACTGGGTGAGAAAAGGGTCAAATTGGAAGCACAGACTCACAAAGATCTATGAAATAGATGGAAGGGCAGGGTGCCTCATTCTACACCAAGGAGGGTGATAATTTTATGTGCCCAGGAAGTGGATTAGGCTGGAAAAGTGATAATAGTCTGAATGATCTTTAAAAAAAATAGTCTCAGCACACTCAGCATGTATGAAAAATAATCTTTTCAGTGAGAGAAATGAAAATTTTCATGTGCGTGTACACAAATAGTGGATTTTGTCTCTCCGCCCTATGAATGATACATCAGGCTGCTTATAAAAACACACCAGGGACCAGATGAAAGCAGAAGACCTTGCTTTGAGGATTTTCCTTCAGACCTGAAGGGGTTAAATAGTTGTGAATTCTCTTTTTTTAGTTTGTGGAGTAGGAATAGAAATTTGACTTTAAATAGGACAGGTCACAGACTACGACCCTCTCTAGTGATCTGTTACAGCACTGAATATCAGAATATAGTCCACACCACTCTAGAAATAGCATTCTAAGAGCTCAATTTATTTCCATCATAGCAACAATAGAAAGATGTACGTAATATATGTACTAATGCAGTCATACATAAATGACACACTGTACAGAATGAGTGTGTGTGTGTATGTATGTATATATATATATATAATATATATAATACACATACTCTGCATATATGTGTATGGACAGGCTCAACAGGTAGTTGCATTAGTAAACCATGGATGCAGGGGAATGACCAGAAACAGTTCATGCAGGCTGCATTTACTGTGAGACAACTTGTTGTAAATTGTAGTCTGTTCCCAGTGAATCATTTCTGACAAGTTTTCCTGACACCAAGAGATAAATGGTGACAGGAGAAGGCACAGCCTATGATTTACAGCAGCGTTTTTCAACCACTGTGCCGCGGCACACTAGTGTGCCGTGAGATATTGTCTGGTGTGCCGTGGGAAAAATTGCAATTTCATCCGTAACATGTGGCCTCGGCTCACAAATAGACCAATCATTAGAAAAGCAATGGGCAAACTACGGCCCGCGGGCCGTATACGGCCCGGCGGACCTTTTAATCCGGCCCGCGGAGCGTGATACTGTCAGGATGATCTGTCCCCCTCGACGTATCTGCGCATGTGCCGGAGATCGCCGATCGGCTGCTAATGCCTGAAACTGGCACATGCGCAGATACGTCGAGGGGGACAGATCCTCATAGGAGACAGATTTTCATGCTACACCGGAACGGCGAGAGGAACGCGCGGAGCAAAGGTAAGTGAATTGACACAGGGGGGGGCTTGGGGACTTAATATGGGGGATGAATTACTATGGGGGATGAATTACTATGGGGGATGAATTACTATATGGGGGATGAATTACTATAGGGGGGATGAATTACTATGGGGGATGAATTACTATATGGGGGATGAATTACTATGGGGGATGAATTACTATATGGGGGATTAATTACTATAGGGGGGATGAATTACTATGGGGGATGAATTACTATATGGGGGATGAATTACTATAGGGGGGATGAATTACTATAGGGGGGATGAATTACTATATGGGGGGTGAATTAATATGGGGGATGAATTACTATATGGGGGATGAATTACTATGGGGGATTAATTACTATATGGGGGATGAATTACTATATGGGGGATGAATTACTATATGGGGGATTAATTACTATGGAGGATGAATTACTATATGGGGGATTAATTACTATGGAGGAAGAATTACTATGGGGGATGAATTACTATATGGGGGATTAATTACTATGGGGGATGAATTACTATATGGGGGATTAATTACTATGGGGGATGAATTACTATGGGGGATGAATTACTATATGGGGGATTAATTACTATGCTTACTATGGGGGAATATTACTATACTTACTATGGATGACACATACACATCATTCATCTACTCTTGGTCCGGCCCCCGGGTCCAATTATAAAATACTTTATTATTTCATAATAAAGTAATTATAAAATAATTTCTTTGTGTTTGATTCCTATTCAAGAGAATTACTTTATATATAGTCAATATAGGCACAGAGGTAAATTTTTTTAACATTTTCTAATGGTGGTGTGCCTCGTGATTTTTTTCATGAAAAAAGTGTGCCTTTGCACAAAAAAGGTTGAAAAACACTGATTTACAGTATCAGCTCTGTTCTTGTAAGATGTGCGGAGAGGGGGTGTGTTTCTTACACACTGCAGAACTCAGTGAGGAGAGCTCTAAGAGCTGACTGGAGGAAAGTTCAGCTCTCTGCCCCCTTTTTTTCTGAACTCTCAGACAAGCTTTATAAATTCAGCACTTTGAATGGACGCAGAGAAGAGGAGAATGCAGATAGATAGGTGAAACTTATATAGGAGGATTTGTTTCATCTGTGTGTATCATCAGAGGCCAGTCAGTTCACTTGGTATATATTTAAGACAATATGTTTTATGTATGTGAGTGTAAAAGTAAAAAAAAAAACTGTCAGGGATTCTCATCCTTACCCATTCTCCTTAAAAAAAAGAAATGTTTCTTAATTGCTATCTGGGTCTCATTTGAATAGAATCTGTTCACTTCCTGTACTGGTGACCACACAGGAAGGAAGAAGAAATAAGGGGACTGCAGTAAAAACCCTGTCATAGGTTCTAATCCTTAATCACAGATTGCATCAGGGAATGATATCTAGTCATAGGTTTGTATATTTTCTTTTAAATAACTGTAAAAAAGTCAGAATTAATTGAACCCTCCTGGAGTACAGCCCAGGTACTGAAAGATTAATTAACAATATAATTCAATTATGTCAGCTAAGATTAGATGTAAACCTTAACTTAGTTTGCTAAAGCACTGTCATAAGCAACTGCCATTTCTTTTAATAAAATTCTTGATTTAACCTTTTCATCCCTTGCTGCAAATTAGTGCAGATGCTGCTGATCTACTACAGTTTGCATATATTTTAAGAATCAAATTTGCCCAATATTCACCATATATCCACATCCACCTGTTTGTAAATCTTATTAACCTTAATTATTATTCACATATTGATTCTTCAACACCTGGCTTTCTTCTTGTGTTCATGGTAAAAGCTGGTTTGCCTGATATTTGCTCTATTAGTAAATCTGTGAATGTTACTTTCATAGTAAAGATTGGCCTTACATTACTTACAATAAAGCTGAACTGTAGGGATGATATACACTGCTTAAAACAATTAAAGGAACACTTTTTAATTCGAGTAAAGCATCAAGTCAGTTAAACTCCTAGGATATTGATCTGGTCAGTTAAGTAGCAGAGTTAATCAGTTTCATCTGCTTTGGTGGTAATGAAATTAACAACAGGTGCACTAGATGGGCAACAATGAGACAACCCCCAGAGCGAATGGTTTTACAGGTGAGGCCACTGACATTTTTTTACCTACTCATCTTTTCTGACTGGAAGGGAATTCCCATGAGAAGGCTGGCGAATAGACGTGCACATGTACACAGAAATCCGCGATTGCGCACACGCACGGCGAAGATTGGCGCCAGACGGACTATTTAAAAGGTGCCTCTGCCTGTGCTGAGTGCTGACTGGTCTTCAGCTGTTCCCCGTTTCCTGCTCGTTCCTGTGTGACTTCCTTGTTGCTGACCCGTCTTGTTCCTGACCTGACTCTGATTACTCTCCTGCTTGATACTGGTTCCTGACTTCGGCTCTGCTCCTGACTTTGGCTTGGTTCTGATTTGGTACCCCGCTGTTCGCCCATTGATGGACCTGACTATTCCTTTGACACTGCTCCTGTCTCCCATCCCAGCTTCCTGCCTTGCTCTTGTGCACACCTGGCGACCTACCATACCATCTCTGCATATTACTACTGTGCCTGAATTGGAGGTTCATCAGTCTTCCAAGGTCACCAACCGCAAGAGCTGCAAACAACATCTGCTGGCACTCTTGTCCCCCTGGTCCCTAGACACCCTCTGTTTCACCTCCAGTGGGGTCAGGGCTAGTGACACAAGTGAGCCTGACCTCGTCATTTCAGTCTCCTATCAGGTACGTGACACTGTTGTTCACTAGTTTTGCATTTTGCTAGGATCAGTGTCACTACTGGTAGCATAAGGCGATACCTAGACCCTACACAGGTTGCACAGGCAGGTCACCTCCTCCAGGATGGCACATCAATATGTGCCATTGCCAGAAGGCTTGCTGTGTCTCCCAGCACAGTCTCAAGAGCATGGAGGAGATTCCAGGAGACAGACAGTTACTCTAGGAGAGCTGGACAGGGACGTAGAATACATCTTGGCCTAAATTTATAAAGAACAATTATTTATTTGTTAACTTTTATAACAGAAACAAAGAACATTTTAGTTTGGGTACAATGTTGTATGACCGCGCAATTGTCATTCAAAGTGTGAGCGTGCTGAAACCTGAAAAATGGCCTGGGCAGGAAGGTGTAAAATTGCCCGGTATTGAATTGGTTAATTCATTTGGTGGTTGGATTTTTCATGGAGTTTTTGGTTTTATTTCAAGAATTAACAGTTTGGAGCACTGAAGTTTAAGATAACAAATTTTATTCTCTACCAAGTTGTACATCGGAATTTGAATGATGCAAAAAGTTTTTTTTCATGTATTTTTTTTACACTTAAGGACGCTATGATTGGACATATTTTTATGTTTGGTATTGATTTTTTAGAATATATTTTTTTTTTCATGTGAAATTGGACACTTTATTTGTTTGATAAAATAAGTTTATTTTATTTGCATGTAAGATTATATTTTTTGGATTTTGATACACTTTCACTTTTTTCAATTAATATACATTTTATTTTCATGTTTTGATGATTTTTTTTTTGTTAATATTGATTATTTGGTTAGAGCGCTACCTTTTTTCTATTTTTTTTTTTCATTTACTCTAGGAGAGCTGGACAGGGCCATAGAAGGTCCTTAACCCATCAGTAGGACCGGTATCTGCTCCTTTGTGCAAGAAGGAACAAGATGAGCACTGCCAGAGCCATACAAAATTACCTCCAGCAGGCCACTGGCGTAAATGTCTCTGACCAAACAATCAGAAACAGACTTCCTGAGGGCCTGACGTCCTCTAGTGGGCCCTGTGCACACTGCCCGGCACCATAGAGCTTGATTGGCATTGAACACCAGAATTGGCAAGTCTGCCACTGGAGCCCTGTGCTTTTCAGAAATGAGAGTAGGTTCACCATGAGCACATGCAAAAGACATGAAAGGGTGTGGATTACGTTTTGCCACCTTTACATTGTTAAGCATGACCGTTTTGGTGGTGGGTCAGTGATGGTCTAGGGAGTGGGTCCTAGGTTCCTCCTGGTGCATGAAAATGCCCGGCTTCATGTGGCAAGAGTATGCAGGCAGTTCCTGGAGGATGAAGAAATTGATACTATTGAAGGGCCCCCACGCTCGCCTGACCTAAATCCAATAGTACACCTCTGGGATATCATGTATCGGTCCATCCAACACCGCCAGGTTGCACCTCAGACTGTCCAGGAGCTCAGTGATGCCCTGATCCAGATCTGGAAGGAAATACCCCAGGACACCATCCGTCGTCTCATTAGGAGCATGCCCTGACGTTGTCAGACATGCATACAAGCACGTGGAGTCCATACAAACTACTGAGTACCGTTTTGAGTTGCTGTAATGAAATTACAGCAAAATGGACTAGCCTGCTGCATCATTTTTTAACATATTTTTGGGGTGTCTTTGAATTTAGTCCTCTGTAGGTTGATAATTTTTATTTCCATCAAACGAATCCTTATGTTCCTAACACATTACCCAGTCTATATCAGTATAGATATCCAGCATGATATTTTTCCCCATTGAGATCTGTGTTTTCAAAGTGTTCCTTTAATTTTTTTGAGCATTGTATTTTGTATACTTACATTGGGCCAACTTGGCACAATCTAAGTATGCATATGTGAAACCTGTTTAGCCTCGGTCTTAATGAATGCAAAATGTTCTGTAGCTCGAGAGGAGGAGCAGTGAAGTCACAAAGTCCACTTTATCCAATCAGAGAAATGTGCATAAAATTTTTAAAATGGAAGGTGCTCTCTGAATGGCGGCCACACCTAGTTACTATGCAGAAGGATGGCTGCATAGCATGGTACCTTGATGATTGCAGCCGTCACTTATAGTAGCTTAGACTACTATTAGAGTGATTAAAGTGTTGCTAAAGCCTAAACATTTTTACACTAGTGCATTCCTGGTATTAAGATATATAACATTTAAGTAGCAGTATGCCCACTCACCCCCCCCCCCCCCTTTACTTACCACACTTGATCCAGTGCTGTGCCCATTTGTAACGGTTCTCCCCACTCTCACAGTCTTTGCTGAGGCAGTGGGCTCATGAAGCAGCTTCCTATAGTGGCACACCGAGGAGAAGAGCATTTTTTTTTAAAAGTAGATCACTTTAACAGCTTCCCCATAGGCCAATTGGGTATCACATATGCATACTTGCATTGTGCCAAGCTGGCCCATTGTAAGTAATGCAAAATATATCACCTCCTGGAGTTCAGCTTTAAAGTTGACCTGAACTGCTAGGGGGGAATACATGCGAAGTAGGGCAAACCTACGTCTGAGTTTGCCCTTTTCTTGCGATAAAAGCTCCCCTTTCTCTGTCCCTGCAGCTGCCCTCTTTTTTAATTTTTCTTCAAACCTGGTGTCTTCTTTCTTCTACCATTGAGTGTCCAGTGATAATGCGGCATATATGTGATGGACATGTGTTAGCACGGCACTCAATTCAATAATATTCCATCTTACAGATTCTGAGCGTATACTTTGGTAAAAGAGATTTCTGGCAAAAGAGACATAGAGATTATCTTTTCTCTAAAATCTCTACCTGCTAGCAGTTTCCTTGCAATATTTTGGAGGCTTGGGGCACGTGTAACACAGTTTGTTTTTTCCAACCTCAGTTCTGCTTCAATGCTGAAGACTGTCTTTCTTTTTTATATCTAATGCTCCTGGAATCGGGCTGGGTTAAGAATATCTATATAATATGTGTCTGATGCATAAGTGTAGTATAATCTTACATGTTCTCTATAAATATAGTTGCTTAGAACGCAGGTGACTTTTGCTCCTCTCTCCTCCTCCCATGGGAGACTACGATCATTATCCCCTTATAACGCCTATAGTGTATCTGTTCATCAGTTCAGCTTCTTTCCAATCTGGCTACTGGCTCAGATACCACATAGACAGTACAGTTCATTGTAGTCTTCACAAATTCATCCTCCCCAAGCAAATACTTGCTTCTCTTCCTACACCAGGGACTCTATGTATCAGAACACATGTGCATGCTTACATGACAGGGATATAATTAAGCTGCCTTATTCAGCTGTATTGTAGACCTCTGTGAATACAAAGGTTTTTAGCCTTCTGTATACTATGAAAAAAATACTAATAAAAATAATTCCATGCCAAAACACTGAGGCTCTCCAATTTAAACACTGTAGTGTGTTCATGTTTAAATGTTCGGTTTTAATATCCTCCTGTCAGCTTGTATATAAGCTATTTTAGGCAACGTTCTCATGTTTTTTGTTCTCATCATTTTTCATTGTGCTTGCTAAACTATATTGGTATTGCTTTGCTTTTGCCATAGCTGGACTTGTGTGAACAGAATCTTATCTTTTTTTTTTTTGTTCCACAAAGTTTATTGAGAAAAAGTCAGAACATACAAATGGTATAAATTGTACAACGTAATACAATGTGCCAAAGAAAAACGCGGTAAAACACAAATCGCACATGCCAGACAAAAAGAAATATGCAGGCGAACAAAATAATAAAGCCCTCTTGTGTCACCTGTAACAATAATGAAGTTGAACTTGGAAAAAAAAAAGAAAAAACACGAGAATACAGCCAAAAACAAAGAAGGCAAACACCAATCAAAATCACCACATAGCATACAAAATATCACCAAACGAGCAGGATCATTTATGTGCACCCCCAGATATCTTTTATCATCGAGGAGCAGAGTAGGGGGGAAGGGGATAAAGCTAAAGGTGCTGGGCTTCTGGTGCAAGGAAAAAGTTGCGAAAATATAGAAAGCTCGGTGTTATCCAGGAGGAGCAGCAAAGGTACCACTCAAAGGTAACCAACGCATATGAAAAAAACTCCGTGGAATGGGAGAGGCACATGTGCAAGTGTAATCCGGGTGTGAGATTAGGTTGCCTATGGACAGCGGAATAAACATATGTGTAGAGGAAAAAGAAAAAGGGAAAAAATGAAGTGGAGAAGATGTGAATAACAACAAAAACAGTAATGGCAGGTACAGGGCACAATGAGGAAGGAGTCGGAAGGAAAGAAAAAATAAAAAATGGCGAGAAGCTGGAAAGCCAAAGAAGAGAAAAAAAAAAAAAAAAAAAAAAGAGGGGAAGGGGGGTAAGGGTCAAAGGGGAGGGAGACTAAGGGGGGGGCGGTATGGATAGACATGTCATAGAGGTGGAAGCTCCAAGGACAGAGCTGGTGTGCTCATCCCCTAGGGGATAGAGACATAAAGCAGACAATCGAGCACCAGGGAAAAGGAGTGTCTCACTACCTGATCAGTGAAAGGGATATAATAGAAAAGTATTATCGACAGCCTAGCAAGGGTCGAGGAGTCAGTACAATACAGAGTGCAATATAAAGCCACAGGTCTGGCTCAGAGTCAGGTAGAAAGACCCATGAGGGATTGGTATTCGGGGGTCGTTTGGAAGTGAATCCAACACGACCAAGTATGGGAGAATTTAGTCGGGTTATCTTGGGAGGAAGCAATCAACTCCTCCATCTCTGCAACTCTTCCCAGACGAGTGAACCAATCTTTTATTGAGGGGGGTTGAGTAGATCTCCAAAACACAGGAAGACAGAGTCTAGCAGCATTAATCATATGCATAGCTAACGATCGGAAGTATAGACGTTTGGGGAGCGGTGTATGGTGGAGGAGAAATTGGGCCGGGGAGAAATCGAGAGGTAAAGTGGACACTGACGAGGTTATACGGTGGACTTCCTGCCAGAAGGGCAGGACGATAGGACAGGACCACCAAATATGGAGAAGGGACCCATCAGGTGCTCCACATCTCCAACAATTATTGGGTAGAGAAGGGTTAAAACGATGAGTTCTAGAAGGGGTAATGTACCAACGGGAAGCTAGCTTGTATCCGTTTTCTTGGGTCGATACATTCAGCGAACATTTGTGGGAGTATGTAAAAATTTGGTCCCAATCTGAGGAGGAAAAATCTATATCAAGGTCTCTCCTCCAAGCTCGGCAAGCGGGGAGCGAGTTAGGATTCCCATCACCGGTGAGAAGGAGGTACATGGATGAGATTAGATGCCGCTGGGGTTCAGCCTTAGAACAAATTGATTCAAAGGGGGTGAGAGGACGAGTCCATTTGTGGCGGTGAACAGAGGATGTGAGAAAATGCCTGATTTGAAGGTAGGCCCAAAAGGGGAAGGTACGATCTTTCATGGTGCTCGCCAAAGAGGAGTAGGATTTCAATTGGCCGTTATGAAAAAAGTGTTCCGCTTTCACCTGGTCATACGGCCAATGTTCTGACAGGAAGGCCTTGTGCATACCCGGAGGGAAGTCCGGGTTTAAGCAAAGGGAGGTTAAAGGGTTGGGGGCATCTGAGATGGAGGCCGACTTGCACATCGAGCGGAAGATGCTCAAGGTAGGACCAATCAGTGGATGAGTGAGAAGGGCCTGGGGGGTATGTTTCGTCAAGAGCCACGGGATCGAAGCTATAGGAGAAGGAGAGAAGGAGTTTTCGAGATGCACCCAGTCTTTGGTAGTCGAATGAATATTCCAATCTATAATTCTGCAAAGATGGCAGGCCCAATGATATTGCCTGAGGTCTGGGAGCCCAATTCCACCCCTGGATTTGGGGAGAACCAATTGGCAGAAAGATATGCGCGGACGCTTGTGGTTCCAAAGGAAGAAGGAGCACATTCTCCTACATGAAGCGAAAAAGGCGGGTGGCAAGTGGATAGGTAAGGTTTGAAATAAATAGAGGAGGCGGGGGAGAATGTTCATTTTTAATATAGCAGCTTTGCCGAACCAGGAAAAGCATGGTCGATGCCATTTAGTGAGATCTTCCTGAATGGATTTAAGTGCTGGGATAAAGTTTTTTACATAAAGGTCAGAGAGGTCGCACGTAAGCTGAATGCCCAGGTAAGTGAGAGTCTCACTGTCCCATCTAAACGGGAACTGCGATCGGCAAAATGAGACTACATCAGAAGGGAGGGTGACGTTGAGGGCGTATGATTTTGAATGGTTGATTCTAAGGTTCGACATGTATTGAAAAAGTGAGAAATCTTTAAGCAAATTGGGAAAGGTGGTCCGAGGTTCCGTTAGAAACAGTAAAATGTCATCCGCATAGGCGGCGAGTTTATACTCTTGAGCCGGTGCGGAAACGCCCTTAATATCTGGGTTGGAACGGAGTTTACGCAGCAGTGGCTCTAATGATAGCACAAAGAGGAGAGGAGAAAGGGGGCAGCCCTGGCGCGTGCCATTGCCGAGAGAGAAATGGTTCGATAAATGGCCATTCACCCGAACCTGTGCCGTGGGTCCAGAATACAAGGTCATGATGAAATTAAGCATGTGTTCTCTCAAACCAATCGCCTGAAGGGTTGCCCTCAAATAATCCCAGGACACTCTGTCAAAGGCCTTCTCAGCGTCCAAAGAGAGAAGGAACCCAGGATTCTTTGATGTGCGAAGCCAATGGATAAGGTTGAGGGCCTTGATAGTATTGTCTCTCGCTTCCCTGCCAGGAATGAAACCCACTTGATCGAGGTTAATCAAAGAAGGGAGTAAGGGGAGGAGACGGTTGGCCAGAATTTTAGCATAAAGTTTCACGTCTACATTCAGAAGGGAGATGGGCCTATAATTGGAAACCAAAGTTGCATCCTTATCTCCTTTGGGTATGACAATGATGTGCGCTTCCAGAAGGCGATGACACGACACAGGGAGTGAAGAGAAAGTGTTGAAAGCCGAGAGGAAGGGGTTGGACAAGACGGGTAAAAACTCCTTGTAATATACCGCAGACAGGCCATCAGGGCCCGGGCTTTTACCAGACTTCATTTGTTTGACGGCCCGCGACAGTTCCTCTGCCGTGATAGTTTGCTCCAGTTCCAGGGCGGATGTCTCAGAAAGTGCAGAAGGGCTATAAAGATGAAGAAAGTCCGAGATCACCGTGGCTCTGAGTTTGTTGGTTTCAGGTGGGGGACGTTCCGGAGGGAGATTATATAATGCCTTATAATACTGCTCAAAATGAGAAGCAATGTCAGCATTAGTGGTGGCAAAAGAACCGTCTGGACCCCTGATTTTGTGGATTGTTAAGCTCGACTTTTTCGCTTGAAGGGATCTGGCGAGGAATCGCCCGCTTTTGTTCGCAAACTCATAAAATAATTTTTGAGACAAGACATATCTACGTTTAGCCACCTTACCCAGTTCGGTCAAAAGCTGCGTGCGAGTGTTTGTGAGTTCAGTCAAGGTAGAAGCCGCTTGACTGTGTTTGTGAACTCTTTCCAAAAACTGGATGCGCTCCATAAGTCGTCGCAAATGTGCTTGTCTCTCCCTTTTACGCTTCGTAGCCATGGCTATGAGAACCCCGCGAATTACGCATTTATGTGCCTCCCATTGCGTCAAGGAGGAGGTATCTGAAGTCTGGTTGGTCGCGAAGTAGTCTACCAATTGGGAGCGGATCTCGGCTTCGTGAGTTGGGTCGGAAAGAAGAGATGCGTCCAATCTCCAAATCTTAGAGCGGGAGTGTTTTTCAGGAAAACGCAACGTCATGGTTATGGGATGGTGATCCGATAGGACCATTGGTTCAATGGAGGTGTCATGAAGAAATGGCAGATCCACTTGCGAGAGAAAAATGTAGTCAATTCTGGAGTACTTATTGTGTGGAGGAGAAAAGAACGTATAATCTTTAACGTTCGGGTGTAGGATTCGCCAAGAATCGTGAAGTTGTAAATCCTGGAGTTGTGTGCGGATCTGTCTTAGGGATTTGTATGGTAAAAATGAACTGCCCGAGGAGGAATCCAATAAGGGGCATAAAGGGACATTAAGGTCTCCCCCCAAGATCAGTACACCCGACTGAAAAGAAGAAAGAGAGGTGGAGATTGAGCGGAAGAAGGGAACCTGCTTGGTATTGGGCGCATATAAATTTGCCAGTGTAATGGGTCTGTTGGCAAAAGTACCTTTTAGAAATAGGAACCTACCTTCTGAGTCAGGGAGCGACTCCGTTATAGTTAAAGGGAGATGTTTTGCAATCAAGATGGCGACACCTTTTGATTTGGCATGAGGGTTAGGGGCATGAAAGACTGTCGGATAACGTGAGTTAAAGAGCTTGGGAATGACATCCTGTCTAAAATGCGTTTCCTGAAGGAAAACGATATCCGCTCTTTGTTTAGATAAATAGGAGAGCAGAATGGAGCGTTTTTCAGGCGCGTTCAAGCCCTTCACATTAAGAGATAGAACTTTCAGTGACAAGTGTCCGGACAACGATTTGGGAGAAGACATGTCCAAAGAGGTATGTGAAAGCAACCTAAAAAAAAAAGGGAACACAGGGTACTAAAAGGGTGGGAATAGAATTGGGGGGGGGGGGGGAGAGAAAAAAAAAAAAAAAAAAAAAAAAAAAAAAAAAAAGTAAAAGAGATAAATGAAAGAAAAATAAAATAAAATAAAAGAAAAGAAAAGAAAAGAGAAATAAGAGAGGGGAAAGGAGAGTAGATACAGGTAAGAGAAAAAAAAAAAAAAAAAAAAAAAAAAAAAAAAAAAGACAGAACTACCAGCGGGAGGAGAAGACCAGCTAATCCGCCTAGATATATAAAAAAAAAGGAGAAGAGAAAGGAAGAGAAGATGGGGGGGGGGGGGGGTAAAGGGGTAACAGAAAAGAGAAAGGAGGGAGTAAAAACAGCCGGCAAGAGTCAGTAAAAGCTCTCCGAGCTTACTGTGTGGGGAACGCAGTGGGTCGAAATCCAAAATAAAAAAGAGGCCCGCCGTACGGAAGACCTTAAAAAGTGCAGGGAATGGAGAGGTAGGGCGAGGATAGGGCATGCACAGAGAGGGACTACACCCAGCCGGCGAGGGAGATGTATCAACCCTCACCTGGTAGGGCGTATGGCTCAGGATTTAGCGAGAAATTGGGGTCAAGAACAAAACGGTAGCCTGCGCTAGGAGGGAAGTGAGGGAAGTGAGACAGGCAACAAGCCATATCAATGTTTGGGAGATACCCATATGAACGGAGCACTACGTAGTAAGTCTAAAGCGGAAATATGGTGTCACGAGTATACCGTGGTGGAACTACTAGGAATGTCGTCCTCAAAGGTATGGCTTCATAGAACGGTCAGACCGCCCTCTCCTCAGGGAGAGAACAGGCAGTGTCTCACAACGCATGAAGTCACAAAATATTGGCAGAGGAACAGTAAGGCATAACATGTGCAGAAAAAAACATACAGCTCAAATATCGCATATCAAAAAAAAAAAAAAAAACACAATATACTAAATTGAGAACAACTAATATGACAGAACGACCCCCCCCCCGGCCTGGACTCTCAAGGTACTCCTGGACCCGAGCAGCACCTCAGATCAGATAGGAGGAAATGCGTGGGGAGAAAAAAAAAAAAAAAAAAAAAAAGAAGAAGGCACAGGCAGAGTACCTACATTGGAGCCTCAGCAGAGGTACTCATTAGTATGCAGAAGGTGAAAAAGGATACAGAGCGGGATGGGAGAGACCGATTTCTGCAAGGAATCTCCATCCGGAGAGCTCATTGAGGTGATGCTCGTTCACAGGTGCACAGCAACAATGTGAAGGTAAAAAAAAAAAAAAAAAAAAAAAAAAAACAAATAAATAAATTATAAGCAAAGGTTTCCCCCCCCCCCCACCCCTCCCAATCCAAACTCAGCAACCCGCTCATCAGAGTACGTGAAAAAGGATAAATGGTGCTGAGGAACTCTCTTCATCCTCTCCCAACTCAGTCTTCTGGAAACGGTGCAAGGCGAGATGAATACGATGCGTGTGGGGGGACATAAAGTCCTTCATTGGCGAATCCGATATCCTCGAAGGTCCCCAGGATAGGCTCGGAGTCAGCTGTGCAGGAGATGGAAGAGGATCGGAGCCCTCCGTAGTCCACCCGGGGACTCTAGATGGCAATAGACCTATCAGAGGTGTCATGGAGGAGGTTGGGCACTAAATTGGTTGTAGATCCGATATTCCCGTTGCGAAGCGACAGCGGTGGTGCAGAAAATGGGCGGGTAGAAGGGAGGAACTTATGGGAATATTCTGTGCCTAACAATCATTAAGGGTCAAGAATCGTAGGGATGAGATCTTAGTGGCCCCAGATGCATAGGGCTGCCTGTGTGCAAGAGTACCAATGAGTCCAGTCCAGATCATGTGGAGGGAAGATCCCAGGATGATAGATCAGAAAGCTCCATAGGTAAGGCGAAATGGGACAAGGAATTTGCAGACAAAGTCCGAAGAGTGGCTGAACGGATCGTGAGCAATGAAACCAGCGGTAGCGCACAGTAAATTAAGAAAATCAGGACAGAGTGTAGAGAAGGGTCTCTAAGCTTCATGACGAGGCCTGCGATGAGCAGGAGAGGCCGTCGGGCTGGTTATGCTGGTAGAGCCACCGGCTGGAAGTCTCGGCGGGGTTGCGGGAATCAATCGGCGTCGGCGAGAGCCAGGGCCCTGCCATTCCATCTCACTTGGCATCGGTCTGGATTCCGGAACACCTGGGAGACGCATATTGCTATACCAATCGGGGAGGTCGATTAGTGGGATATCCAGGGAAGTACAGAAATTAGGCAGATCCTCCGGAACTCGCAGGTAGGCTGTGCGCCCCTGCGCCTGTGCGGAAAGACAAAATGGGAAACGCCACCTATATGGTATATTACGTGAGCGGAGTGTATCCAATAGGGGGCGAAGTTCCCGTCTTTGTTGCAGAGTAATATTGGAGAGATCCTGGAATAAATGTATTTCTGACCCCTGATATAAGAGGCGCCTTCTGTCCCTGGCGCGCCTGAGTATGTCCTCTTTTAGTGGGAAACTGACTAGGCAACATATTACATCTCTTGGGGGATCAGAATCTCTGCCCCTGGGACGGAGTGCTCTGTGTGCTCGTTCCAACTCTATAGGCGTGGCCGGCGGGCGACCTAGTAGGTCATTAAAGATCGCCACAACCGTTGTAGAGATGTCGTTCGGTTCCACAGATTCTGGCAAACCACGGAGTCTAATGTTATGTCTGCGTCCACGGTTATCCAAATCCTCTATTTGTCTGTAGAATTCACGGATATGTGATGCGTGTGAGACTGTTGTCTGCTGTATTTCTGCTATGGCGTCTGCATTATTGCGGCTAGCAATTTCCACTCCCTCCAGCCTTGTGCCCAAGGAAAGTAAATCCTCTCGCAGGTCACTGAGGGCGGTGGTGAGTGTGACTTTAATATCTGCAGCCACCGCCTGAAGATCTCTGAGGGATAATGCCTGGGAGTCAGAGGAGAGATCATGCTGAGGGACTGTGTCAGTGACATGCTCAGTGTCACTGCCCTGAGCACAGGCTGCCGTGGAGGAGGAAGGAGGGGGGGGAGAGGGGGAAGCTGCTTGGGCCCTGTCCCTCTGGGAGCGGAACAGCTCCTGTATATGCCGCGATTGCGGCTGATTAGGGACCCGTGGGGAACGGGAACGGGAACCGGGTGTGTTCCGGTCCGTTTTCCCCATGGTCATGTGCCCCTGCCTCACCCGATCCTCTATGCAGAAGAGGGAGAAGCCTTCGGCCGGCGGGAGCTCCTTGCTTAAGCGGCCATTCCGGATCGCGGCAGACCACGCCCCCGAATCTTATCTATATTGATTCATGAAGGATCTGTCTTTTTGGCATAACAATTTCTTGACTCAGCAATGACTTTATTTCTGACTTTTTCTGTATTTGTCCTCAAGAATAGCAGAAAATGAGAACTCTTTTAATTGGTTGTGTAGAATTTATGCCAATCTAGACTTCTAAAAACCTCTGGATCATTGCTAGAAGAGGTCTTTTATTTTTTTTTTCTCTTAAAGCGACCCTGTCACTATCCTAATAGGGCTCAACGGGAGGCAGCCTGGAAAAAAATTGGCTGAATACTAACCATTCCAGTGGACAGTAACGGAAATCTTTGCTCATTTCAAGAGCTACACGCACCACTGCTACCCTTTACTTTCCACTGTGTCAGATAGCATGTCCCTTGCTGGAATCTGTTATTACTCCCACTGTCTTCTACATACATATTGTGTCCTGTAATGACTTAGGCATTGGAGGAATCATAGCATGCAACCGGAGACACTATCCCACACACCCAAAAAACTACACCAACACACCAGTGTCAGAAAGCAGCAGCTGTTGGGGCTCTTGAAGCTAACAGATTCCCCTCACCACCCACTGAACAGATAAGTATCTATATCTAAAAAAGAACAAATAACAACAATCTCCTGTGCTCAAGAGCAGCATACTGGCAAGAAATGGGTCACATTTCTGATGCTGGCACAGGGCTTGCTGCCCCCTAAGGGTTGGGGAAACCCAGGAGAAATACTGGAAAACAAGGAACAGAGGGCGCACCAGCCTTGTGCATTATCTTTGTGATAGCTTTATTGTATAGATAAAATAAAATATGTACTCACAAATGACTTATTAAAAAAGGCACATCAAAGGTCAACAATGCACTCAAAGCAACCTGGTCACCTAGGCAAGTCCCAACAGCAAGAGGCCCATCCAGAAGGCTGACACATTTCGAGGGGGGATCCCCATATCCTCAGAGCTATTGGTAAGACATTTCTGACGTCAATAGATTGTAAATCAGAAAGTATTGTGAGATATCCTGGTAGCTAACAGAAGGAGCCCAGCAAAGTTAGCTCATATACTGTATTTCTCACAGAGGATTTAAACAGTGAACGCCTGAAACTGACCTTGTCAAGCTTTATTTGCAAATTTGCCATCCAGGACAATTCATTTTTTTTGTAAATTCTTTATTTAAAAAGACCCTCAAAAATTTAAACAGATGGAGAATGAGCTACCCACTTGAACATACAATGCCATATAAGCAATATCATATCTATAAAACCAATGATGGGTGCCTTTGTGGCACTTTGTTTGAGGACAGGGATACATATATAAGTATTATCATAAGTATGGCACTGCTAGGCCTTGATGTGTTCTGGTTCACCCCTTGCACATGGTGTAAGAAGGGAGCGTATGGTAATGTGCTGTTTGAGTTGGATCATGGAGTGCACTTTATAAGAATAAGAGTTACTATTGACAATTACTCATTGTATCCTTTCTGTACTTATAGGAGATGTTCACTTTTGTTCTCTTAAATGTTATTTGTCTTTTTGTAGGCACAATATATGGAACATTTTCTCTGTACTGTAAAAACTTTAAAACACAGATTGAAATATAAAACCAATGATGACATTCAACATTGTATTGGTCTTGTTCTTTAATGCCTTTACCTCAGGGTTGTCTAAACATGCCACCATGCAAAAAAATATTATTCCGGCCTGATAATTGCAAACAATTGTAGTGAAGATAGTTGTCGTGTCTTGTAAAATATATGAAATTCTTAAGTTTTGAGTCCTCAGTTTGTTCTGTTTCTATCTTAACCCCAGTTATTAGAGTAAGAGAATAGGTGATGTTCGTACACTATTGAAGTATATAAGCGACGAATCTTATTATTCAAATATGTTTGTAGAACTAACAAGAAAATGACTGTAAAACAAAAGGCATGGGAAGCTGTGAATTCTATAGGGGGCATGTACCAATGCCAAAATAACTGGAAATGTGGCTGCTTTGAGCCCACCCTTTTAATGTGGGAAGACTGAGTTACCTATTCCTTCAAATACTCGACTATTCCTTACTTCTGATGGCAAAGCTAAAACCTTTTCTGTGAAATGTTCCCAATTTATGAACTATGCAAATCCCAGCAACGAACTTGAACCTTATCACTATACTGGTGAACCAAAATTCTATATTCAACATCTATCAAGAATACCATAGCTTAACCCCACCCTTAACCAACACCTAGAGATACCTTCACATATCTCCGGAGACTTTCAGTCCCCTACCATTTTCTGCCCACCTTCCCTCTTCTGCCATTTTCAGACACCTCCTACTGCTGAACATTCATCTTAGAAGTCAGAGTAGATACTGTGCCTTCTTACCAAGTGTGGCTTCTAATGGGTGGGCGCTCATTCGCTCCCACTCATCTTTCAAAACATTTTACAGCAGTTTGTTTTGGCAAAGACTACACATTCCTTGTTTTGATTTTGCTCTCGTAATTCCGTCTCTCTCTCAGCTTTCATTAGACCTGTTCTTTATTAGAAGGCTCCATTGCTCCCTTGCGGCCAGTATCTTTTATTACAAATTTATTTTCACCACCATTATGTCAACAGCTGCTGCTGAATGATTTTTCACTGATTCATTACAGTTACCTAGGAGTGATCAGACTGGAAAATTAGCTAACGTCAGCCAATCCTTTTCTGTAGTTCTGCCTCTTAGTTCTTACATGGAATCCTCTCCTTACAGATCATTCTGAAAAAAATATGATTATTTTCATGCTAGGAATCATTCTTGTCTATAGCGTATATGTTCAAACCATACACTGGCCTTTTGGGAATATTATCCATCTGCATATAAACGATTTAAGTATTTCTGTCAATTGCTTTTTTCATGCTGTTGTGTGTAGCAGACAACTATATTCAAATGTTTATAAACAGGGAAACGGAATAACTGAACCACTATGCTATAATTTATATATATATATATATATATATATATATATATATATATATAAAAACTGAAGTCAATGAGACTAGACATATGAATAGTAATTAGTCAAAATGTAAGAATGTTCAGTTTATGTAGTAAAAAGTACAGGTGAAAGTTAATATCTATCTGAATAATAAACCAATATTTGGGATTCTTTGCGTTGGGAGGAATGGAAAATTACTTGTACATATTTATCTATTGATAAGAAGTCTAAAAATACATTTCTTGATGTTCTTGGAAACAGCTTGTATGTGTGTGTGTATGTGTACATGTATGTGTGTACGTGTGTGTGTACATGTGTTTGTATGTGTATGTTTGTTTTTATATGTGTATATGTATTTTACTTTTAATCTCGATCCCCTATTCCTGTCCTATCAGAACTGCTTTTTTAGGACTTGTTCGTAATAGCAGCAAGGACTGCTGCACCTTTGAAAAGCAATCAATGATCAGATTACGTTTCAGAGGCATTTGACAGGTGGTAAAGAGGCAATTTGTTGCCTCCTCACCACCTGGTTTAACCGCAGCATCAATCACCACACCACAATTGCATACAATACACACACAGTTGCGGGGTGGTTGTAGTTCAACTCCATTCACCTGGAGGTATACTTCCAGCTGCGGTAATAACATGTGTATACCCCCAGCTGCTGTTTCTGCATCTAAAGGGGGATGCTGCTGTTTCTGCATCTAAAGGGGGTGGTAAAAGCAGCTCAGTTGTGTGGTTTACTGCCCTCCAACCTCACAGGTGAACAGGCCCTTGGTTCACATCTGTGTGGTTGTGTGTAGGGAAGCCCATTCATTTCAATGGGCTGCCTTACCCGCAGAAATGCAGGAAAGGTCGTCCCTGATCTTAGTTTTAAAATTACACCACACCAAAAACACCCGCGTTTGCCAATGTATGGGGTACCCCTAAAGAGTAGAGCATGTGTTTGCATGTCAGGAATGAGCGCGATTTTGCGTGCGTTCCGTGACACACAGTAACATGAACCAAGCCTTGGACAGGGGTGCCTCGTGATTGAACATACTTTTTAAGGGCGCCCCGACTGGAAAAAGGTTGAGAAACACTGATGTATATTAGAGAATGCATGTTAAAAGGAACTTTTAAAACCATGCCATGTTGCTATTGATTTCTTGTATGATTTACCCCTGGACATGTTGTCCATACTGTACTTCCAGAAACTTTGTCAACATGCACTTAGAGATGTAAAATTTCTGGAAATTCTGAAGGCATGGGAAAAAAATGTTTTTTCCTCCTGTTTTTTTTCCGAAACAAAATGAACATTTTTGGAAAAATTAAAAAAAAAACACTAGGAACGTGAAATGCAGTGCGGAGTATATAAAACTATTATTCTTAAAATAAAAGTACAGCTTATTCATTAAATAAACGAAACTTGCTTTTTAACATTTTATTTTTATTACAAATGGAATAACAAGGACTGCATATGTTGAAAAACAAATTTGTCAAACAAATGTACTCTCTCACCTGTCAAATAAGGACTGAGAGGAGGACAGAAACTATCATTTACTGCAGGGGTCTCCAAACGTTTCACACAAAGGGCCAGCTTACTGTCCTTTAAAGATTAGGTGGGCTGGACTTTGGCCAGAGGGGGTAGAAAATGCCCCAGTATCACTGGTAGTAAAGAATGCCTCAGGCTTGGAGGTCAGTGGGAGTAAAAATAATTGCATATACCCTGTGGTCAATAGTCATTGATACTGTAGTAGTGGGAGGAATAGTGCCCCCTTGCTGGTGTCCGTGGAGGGAATAGTGCCCCATTAATGCTTTCAGTAGCAGAAAGTATGCCCCACTATTGGTTGTGCCTCATCATTATTGTCAGTGAGAGGAATAGTGCCTCAAGGGCCAGATAAAGGCAAGCAAAGGGCCAACAGTGGGGCATCTGGCCCACGGGCCACAGTGTGGAGACTATTGATCCACTGTATCTCAGCAATCAACCAACTGTAGGAGGTACAAGGTGGAGCCCACAAGCAAACTGGAGCCTCTTCCCTACAGCACCTCCAAGTGGCAGAAATCCATATTTCTCTTGTTTGCCAAATGCCTTTATAAGTACTGTACTTAAAGAAATCTTTTATTAAGGTCTTCATGTTTTATAGTTTTAATACCATGTCATATTATATATTGCTTTATTATTGATAATTGTAAAAGAACACATGCCACACTCCTTTTTTCATTTATCCCGGAAGAAAAAGCAAAAAAATGGCTTTGGAAAAAATCGGAAAAAACTTGTTTGTTTACCAATTTTTCTGGGTTTTTTCCCCAGGTCTTCCCATCTATAGTTGCACTTTGCTGTCAGTTTTGTCTGCATAATCATGCCTTTGTTTTTCTCACAACTGCATGTGTAGACATTTCTCCCCTTACTATGCAACTCAAAACATGTAATTATCTCACTGTGTACCTCAGACACCTCACCCTCTCAGTTTTCTGTCTACTGGTTCTCCTTCAGCAGGATCAACGCTGTAGTTGGATCCCATTGTATCATTTAGTATCCTTGGGCTCACTCGACTTAGCGGAGCTAAGCCTTCCCATGAATACAGCTGTGTTCATGGGCAGGCTACTTCATGATCAACTACTAAATGAACTTATGTCAGGAGTCATGACTGCCTTTGTCTAGCTGTAATGTTGACCCTCTAACTTGGATACTTTCCGAGTCTGTGACCCAAAGTCACACAGATCAGAAAATCTGCACAACAAATTTTTGATAATGCTTTCTTGAAGGGACTCACTGTTTCCAAATAATACATTTTATGTTTCTAAAAAGGGCTTTTATCTGGGATCCCGGATTTCAATTTTTCTCAAGTTAGTAATGCTGTTGATAGGTGTCTTGAAATTGGACAACTTGAAAGCTACACAACTACACTTTCCGCCTATATATCACTACAATTTGCAGCCTTCTGGAAACCAGAAGAATATTGGTAGATCCAGCATGCTGACATTTCTAGCTCAAAAACAGCTGCCACACCACAGTTTGTCCTTTTATACGCTATAACTGGCAGGCATGTATTGCTGTTGTCAGCCAGGTGCTGAATTTAGCTTCCAAATCGCTTGTATTATTTTCAGACAATACATTTCCAAGCTACAAAACTTTTGTTGATATTTATGTTTTTCCTAAAACAATCAATTTAATCTCACACTATCAATGTCTCATGCCAACCTCCATCTCACTAATTTGTGTTGTGCTCCCATCCAGCCAGAGAATGTTATCGTTTTTCCTGCTGTGTCTGAAATAAGTTGCCATACAGGCCTTCGTTTGAGTACTATACAGATTCTCGAAAACATCAGGAAGCTGTAACAACTTTTTAACGAGCTCCAATAAAACAAGCCAAAGGAGGTTTACAAAAAAGCTTTACCTTACATTAGTTAGAAGCTCGAAAGCCCAGAAATATATGCTCCAGCTAATGAGACCATCAAATGCGGCTCAGAAATATAAACTAAATGACACAATATATATCACCCTGTGGATTTAGAACATAAAGATTTGTTATTTGTTATAAAACAAAAGAATAGTAAAATTAGCTTGAAAGCTCCTTTTTGCTATACTTGGGCTTGAATCTGTCTCTGCCTTTTGCTAAGTCTTGTAAACTGGTGAAAAATGCTATACAGAGTAATCTCTAGGCACCATATTCACACCAATTTTCAGCGAGCAATATCATATGAACTTCTATATCATATGTTCAAACTTTTTTGAGTGTGCTATGGACTCCTAGTGAATTGTCCAGTGCGTCCCTATCCCTCTTCACCAGACTGACAAAATCATCATCTCTGAATCATCAAGTCCTCTTTAGGTACCAGTATGATTTCAAAAGATACTAATAGCAGAACAGCTGAAAGAAGGTTAAAAAGATTTAATTGCATTTATGTAGCACTACCCCCTTAGGAGTCACTGAGTTATTTTTCGGGCTCTTTGTCGTTCTGGACCCCTTTCTGAAAGCCCAACCCCTGCTGACACCACAGGACTCTTTTGACCAGAGTAAATTACCACAAGTAAGTAGACTCACAGACAAATTAGAGTAAACTGATATGAGGTTTATGTTAAACTTAAAATATGGTATTGGTATGTGGAATGGCAATTATCACTCTAAGCAAAGAAACAACACATACAGCAAAATCTCAGTCAGTGCTAGTAGGCCTGCTTTTCAGAAGTTAACCCAATACCTTCAAGCTGAGGTGGTGTCAACCCCAGTGAGCAATGAAAACTACCAACAAGAGAATTGGCTCACTTTGGGCCCTCAGGGTAGTCAATGTCCCTTTAAGTAGGAAGTGATGTAGGTGACAGTTCCAGGATTAACACAAGGGGAGGAAAAATAAAGGAAAAGTACTTTCCCTTTAAGTGGCACTTTACTTGGGTGTTGTCCCCTTTAATGCACTGAGAAAAGGACAGCTTTGGGCAAATAAAGTGTCAAACTGGCGATAAGGCTTGTGGTCAAAGGGCAACTCCACTCTGAACTGTTGTAACCAATGGTGGTAGAAGTTCCTTTAGAAGGGTATGCCAATAGTTAAGGGAGCACTGATATGATCTAGTTTGCAGAAGATGTGCACTGTGGTCAGCTCTGATGATTGGACTATGCTGCAAATGTGTTCAACAGTAATGGCTATGAAAACTATGCCGCAACACGTGTTAACTGAATACAATGTCCACAATTGTGTGCAGTTAAAGTAGCAGGTGTTATTATTATTATTATACAGTATTTATAAAGTGCCAACAGTTCGCTCAGCGCTGTACATTACAAATGAGGAGAATGTCCATGTTCTCTAGCTTAACCACTTGCCCTCCAGACGATTTACCACTTTTCCTGACCAGGCCATTCTTCGCGATACGGCACTGCTTTACTTTAACAATTGCACAATCATGGAACACTGCATCCAAATTAAATGTATGTCCTTTTTTTTTTTATCACAAATGGAGCTTTCTTTCAGTGTTATTTGATCGCCTGTGCATTTTTTATTTTTTGCAATATAAACATGTCCAGTAAAAAAAAATTTAAAAAATCAATCGTCATAAATTTAAGCCAAAATGTATTCTGCTACATGTCTTTGCTAAAAATAATCCCAATACATGTAAATTATTTGGTTTACGTGAAAGTTAGCGTCTACAAATGGAAGTAAATATACTGGAATTTTTTTTATACTAGTAATGGACATGATCAGCGACACTGGGGGGGGGGGGAGTTCCCCCCGTGACAGTGACTAACTGTCACTGATATCCCCAGTGACACTAATACAGTGATCTGTGCTAATAAAAAGTACTGAAACTGTACTAATGGCACTGGGTAGGAAGGGGTCAATATCTGGGGCAATCAAAGGGTTAACTGCGTGCTGTTTTGCTGTGTGCTGTGTGTATATTTCACTGTGTCAGCACATTGCTTTTTATGGCTCTGCATAGCAGAGCCATACAAAGCAATATGCAGGAGCTAACGGGAGAGATCTGTATTGTTTACAAACAGGTGTCTCCCCCGTCAGTGATACTCGGCGATCGCCAGGTGCCAGAGTGGAATCACCAGCTGGGACCCGGTGATTGGCGGCGAGGGTAGTGTGTGTACGCCCCTTACCCGAAAATGCAAAATCAAATATATACGTCCCTATCCTGCCACCCTGTAACAGTATTTTTGCTATAGGGCGGCAAGAAAGCGGATAACTGGTGTATGGGACTCTCTCACCCAAATGGTGGCTTCCAGCAGGTCCTGGTGGTTTCTCCCTGTCAGCAGATGGGGGCCCCCACAGGTTCTCTGGCCTCACATGTAGCGGTCCGTCCGGTCACTGCGCTGTGGGTCACCTGCTGGCAGACTGTCTCGTCGAACAGGGTGGCAAAGTTAGCGGTCACCTGCTCCTCCTTGCTTTTCCTCTCTCTAATGCAGGCCATAGATGGGGAGAAAAACTGCAGATTTTTCTTTTAAAAAACGAAAAATCGGTTGTTCAAGTGGCCGACGTTACCATCAATGGTAAAAAAAATCGGCCGATTTTCTACCCGTCTAGAGCCGGCAAAAAGTGTCCCTGCAGAGAGCTCTGCTATTTCATTGACAGTTCTCTGACAGTTCCTTGACATTTATAGAAGTTGCAACAATGTATCTATTTGTTTCCATTTAGGATACAGATGTTTTTATTCGGAAACAAATAGATACAATGTTTCAACCGCTGTAAATGTCAAGGAACTGTCAGAGAACTGTCAGAAATAGCGGAGCTCTCTGCAGAGACACTTTTTGCTGGACTGGAATTCTTCTTATTTTCATCCTACTTCTTCTTCCTCTTCTTCTTCTTCTTCATCCTCATCCTCTTCTTCTTCTTCTTCTTCTTCATCCTCATCCTCTTCTTCTTCATCCTCATCCTCTTCTTCTTCATCATCCTCATCCTCTTCTTCTTCATCATCCTCTTCTTCTTCTTCTTCTTCATCCTCATCCTCTTCTTCTTCATCCTCATCCTCTTCTTCACCCTCATCCTCTTCTTCTTCTTCATCCTCATCCTCTTCTTCTTCATCATCATCATCCTCATCCTCTTCTTCTTCTTCATCCTCATCCTCTTCTTCTTCTTCATCATCCTCATCCTCTTCTTCACCCTCATCCTCTTCTTCTTCTTCTTCCTCATCCTCTTCTTCATCCTCATCCTCTTCTTCTTCATCATCATCATCCTCATCCTCTTCTTCTTCTTCTTCATCCTCATCCTCTTCTTCATCTTCTTCTTCATCCTCTTCTTCTTCCTCATCCTCTTCTTCTTCCTCATCCTCATCCTCTTCTTCTTCCTCTTCATCCTCTTCTTCATCGTCTTCCTCTTCTTCTTTTTCTTCTTTTTGTCTTCCTCTTGCAGGTCACTGCTCATGCGCAGATTTTTTATCGGTAAAAAATCGGCCGATTTGCCCACTAATTGCCGCGAAAATCGGCCGATCGCCAAAATCGGCCGATTTTTTTCCAACTTTACCGAAAAAAAAAAACGGCTAAAATACCGAAAAACGGCCGACCAAATCGCCCACTAACGATCCGAAAATCGGCCGATTTTATTTTCGGCCGAAAAATCGGCCGATTTTCGACCCATCTATGGCCTGCATTAGTCTGTGGCCTGGTCCAGTTTTCAGGCAGTCAGCACAACTCTCTTTCTGCTTCTTCTCTCCAGCTCTCTCCCCTCTCACTACCTATTCCTTCCACATTTTTATGCCTCTGCCCACACACCAGCTCTTCTGGGAAAAATGTCATCCCCCAGCAGTTCAGCCTATAAGATTCATAAAGCTTTTACCAGAGTGTGTGTTACTGAGTTGCAAGATACTGCCATCTTGTGTCTGTTTCAACATACTGCAAATGACATTGCAGCAGAGTGTTACATTTATTTATATAAAAAGTAAAATTAAGATTACACAAACTTGCTACAGCTATTGAGGTTTTTGTTGTCGTTTTTTTTTTCAGTCAAAATATGGAATGGAGGTTCAGTTACCGACCATGTTACTTGCATGTCATCTAACACATAAAATCAATTTCTTCACTTTGATTTAATGTTAAAAATGCAGAGACCTTCAATTTTTAAAGCATTCAGAGATCCAGTTTCATTTCCTATTGTACCAATTGGTTCTCATACCTTTGAAGGGTATGGATAACCAAGCTTGAGAATTTCTGCCTTAGACACAGACACACTTGCCCTAAAACACCCCGTAAAGACAATGTATTTAGAATTATGAAATCTAATTTCCTGTTGGTTTCTGCTGATAGGTCTAAGCTGTGTCAGTTCTGTTAATTGCTGCCAGTGGAGAGTGAAATTATGTGCAAAATAAAAAAGGATTGATAAGAGTCTGACTGTTCCCAAATGGGTGTACTAACGCTCTTGTGTGTATGTTTGTTCAAGACTACTTTCTAGCTGAATGAGAAATTTAACGCGTGATGCGAAAGTGAAATTCAGAGACTTTGGCCCTGATTTACTAATGTGCCTAGGTGCATTTCCATGGGCTAACGTCTACTTTTTAATAGCGACCGTCTACTTTTAGATGGCAAAGACATTTACTAAAGAAAGCGTCAACAAGTAGACGCGAAATCGAATTTACTAACCAGGCAGAATCCAGGAATCAGTCTAAGAAAGCAGACTTGCTAAGAAGCACATCTAACACAATGGAAAATCACTGCAGACATGTTCACATTGAAATTTGCTTTCACAAATACCAGGACTTCACTTTAAACAATATCTTAATTTCAAGAAAAATATTAAATGTGTAAAAAATAGTTTTTTAAAGGAATTCATGACAGTCAAGAACTAGATGCTTTTCCAGCGTCTATGCACGGATATAAATGCGCATGTGCAGAACACATTTTAGCCGCCTGCCGTGGGCGAGTTCTTTTTAGACGCTGTTTAATAGTAAATCTCAGTGTGGAGTCCTCTGACAGACGGCACTCGATCGTCTACTGTGTTTAACAAACAGCATTATTTGTAGCTAGGCATATCTTTATGTATTCTAATTTGATTTTCTTCGTTCTATTGATGCTGTTTTTGTTTATTATCCTTTATATTTATTTCTGTAATGATTTTACATATTTCAAAGGTCTAGATAATATATATTTTGACAGCTGAATCTAAAAATTAAGGTCGGCAATTAAAATTTTTTTTAAATAAATGGTGTGGGGTCCCTCCTACCATCCATACCAAGCCCTTCAGGTCTGGTATGGATCTTAAGGTGTAACCCCACGCCAAAATTTTAAAAAAAATGTCGTGGCCCCTCCCCCCCAAAATCCATACCAGACCCTTATCCGAGCATGCAGCCCGGAACGTCAGGAAAGGGGGGGGATGAGCGAGCGCCCCCCCTCTTGAACCATACCAGGCCACATGCCCTCAACATGGGGGGGTGCTTTGGGGCAGGGGGGCTCCCCCAAAGCACCTTGTCCCCATGTTGATGGGGACAAGGGCCTCTTCCCAACAACCCTGGCCGGTGGTTCTGGGGGTCTGCATGCGGGGGGCTTATCAGAATCTGCAAGTCTCCTTTACAAAGGGGGCCCCCAGATTCCGTACCCCCCCGTGAAAGAGTATGGGATACATGGTACCGCTACTAATTCACAAAAAATAACAAAAAGCGTAGTGTAAAAAAACACAGGACACGGTCTTTGACAAGTCCTTTAAGAAAAGAAACATCTAAAAGAATGTCCCCTAAAGTAGATCCAACGTAAATCACGAAGCCCGCCAGAGGCGACCCGAAAAAAGAACAAAAAAAAAGGTTCCGTTCCCAATGATGGCTGCCCTGCCTTCTGTTCTGCTGTGAGCTTGGTTGACAGCTCTTAAATATGTAAGGGGCGGGGCCACCCAGGGACATCATCCGCGTGACCCCGCCCCATGTGACATCAATGATGTCACATGGGGTGGGGTCACATGCTTGATGTCCCCGGCTGGCCCTGCCCCTTACATATTTAAGAGCTGTCAACCAAGCTCACAGCAGAAGGCTGGGCAGCCATCTTCGGGAACGGAAGCTTTTTTTTTTTTTTTCGGGTCGCCGGTGCCTTACAACCTGATTGACATTGGATCTACTTCATTTTTTTTGGATGCATTCTTGTTCCAGTGCATTTTGGATGCGTTTTTGACGTGTTCCAGTGCATTTTGGAAGCATTTTGACGTGTTCCAGTGCATTTTGGATGTGTTTTTGCTGTGTTCCAGTGCATTTTTTTATGCATTCCAGTAAATTTTTCCCCTCTCTTTTTCTTCAATTTAATTAGGGACATGTGCATTTTAGTGCGTTCCAGGGCATTTTACCACGTTCCAGTACAGTTCTATGCATAAACAATGCAGCCTGTTTGACTTTTTTGGCAGCACCTGCAACGCACTGGAGCTGCAAGCGCTGATGTGAACTATGACATTGACAACCATATAACCTTCTTTCTGTGCATTTTGGATGCAGAAAAAGCAACTGAAACACATGTAGTGTGAACTGGCCCTAAAGGTTATTATAGGTAAGGGAACTGGACTGACCAGGAATTGTGAATTCAATCAGATTAGTGGTGAGATACAATCAGGAATCCTATAATAATGCCAGATCTGAGCTGTAGCTGATAGGAAATGAGACATTAACTTGATCAGTAAATAAATAGTTAAATAAAAAGAGTGGGGCGGGGATACATAGATTTGCAGATGGAACAGGTGATGACGAGGGGTGGGGGAGGGGGTCAAGTTGTATAAGGAGAGAGGTTTAAGCGCACGTTCACACTTGACTTTATTTCTAACTCTTGCCAAATGGCCATATAGCACTTGACAGGCCTTTGGGAAGCGTTTTTAACGCTCCTCAAATGCTCCCCAAATGCCCTATGCACGGTTTTGAGGCATTTGATAGGCGTTTGCCAAGCTTTAAAACTGCACCACAAATGCCTGTAATGAAGTTAAATGGCAATAGCAACCGCATCGCAACCACACCGCAAACGCCTGCCAGGCGTTTGAGGAGCGGCACCATAGACTTGAATGAGAGGTTTCCATTCCTCCTGACTCAACATGAGGCGCCAGTTTTGCTGCGACGCAATGCTAACACTTCAGTGTGAACAGCACTGTGTGCTGCCATGTGCATAATTTTCATAGGCATATGAGAAGCGTTAATAACGATTCCAAAACGCCTGTCTGATGCAGCTAGTGTGAATGTAGCCTAAGAGAAGAGAAACAAAGTTGTAATGAAATATAAACAGAAGGAAAATTGAAAGTTTCAAACTTTTCAGAAGAACAGGACACAGGTAAGATTCACTCCCATTGATTGATCAATATTCCTGGCACTGACAGAACCCTGGAAATTGATCTCCATATTTTGGGCATTCACAAATGTCAAGGGGCTTACAATCTAAGGCCAGAAACTCATACATATACTAGGCCCAATTAACCTAACAGCATGTCTGTGGAGTGTTGGCAGAAACACACCCATGCAGAGAAAGCATGCAAATTCCAGACAGGTCAGCCATGACTGGGATTAGAACCCGTGACCCAAGTGCTGTAAGTCCTGAGTTCTAACCACTAAGCCACTGTAGGAGACAGAGATTGAGCTGGAATGTAGAACAGTTACATGATTAAAGAGAAGGAAGATATATAATTATATTGGGAAATTAGAACTATACATTCAAATTATTTGAGATAAAAGTGTGAAAATGTTTGACATTTGAAAATAGAATGTATGACATTCATTAGGAAATGCATTAGCTGGCCGATCAAACAGCAAAAAAAAAAATATAATATAGGCGTGATTTTTATTTTAAATCATAAGTATTCTCATGTGCAAACAGAAAACCGCCAACGGGACAAAGCCCGCAGGTGTGCACTACCTAGCGAACATATCCGGTATTGCATCTAGAAATGTGCCTGGCGCGATTCCGGATTTACTAACAGGAAAAGAGTCTACAAAGTAGACTCTTTTCAATGAGCTTGCTAGACGCCTTTCTGATGACTGACAGGTCTAGATTGATTGGATTGAGTCTGCCTGAATGTTCAGCGTCTACTGGTAGACTCAATTCTTAGTAAATTAGGGCCTTTATGTCTGCTTTAACTTTGGCACCCATCCGTGTCTCAGTTTGCTTTTCTCTGATGCTCAAAGATGTTCAATTCAGGCTTTTGTATAAAGAATGTGGCACATGAACTCTGTGTTACCTTTTATATGTTCGTTGTCAATGCATAGGGCAGAAAAAAAATAGTGAATGTTACATTGTAGACCTCCTCTAGAAAATTCTGAGAAAACTTGCATTTCTGAAGCTTGAGATCTAATTTTTTTGATTGTTCTAGAGCAGGGGTCTGCAACCTTTAAGACATAAAGAGCCACTTGGACCCGTTTCCGAGAGGGAAAAAAAGACTGGGAGCCGCAAAACCATTGCAACATTTAAAACAAATTCGACACTGCATATATTGCAAAAAGCGCTCTGGTCATGAAGGGGGTTTAAGGGCCCAGTAAGCAAAGGGTTAATCAGGGCCACAGTGTATCGTCATAATCACAATCATAGCCTTAGGTCAGTGGCGGGCAACCTTTTTTTTCAACTGAGCCAAATCTCGCCAAAACCACGATTGAAATTTATTTTGAGAGCCACATTTTTAAAACTGAAAATACATCCCCCATATAGTAATTCATCCCCCATATAGTAATTCATCCCCCATATAGTAATTCATCCCCCCTATAGTAATTCATCCCCCATATTAATTCATCCCCCATATTAAGTCCCCAAGTCCCCCCTGTGTCAATTCACTTACCTTTGCTCCGCGCGTTCCCGCGCCGTTCTGGTGTAGCATGGAAATCTGTCTCCTATGAGGATCTGTCCCCCTCGACGTATCTGCGCATGTGCCAGTTTCAGGCATTAGCAGCCGATCGGCGATCTCCGGCACATGCGCAGATACGTAGAGGGGGACAGATCCTCATAGGAGACAGATTTTCATGCTACACCGGTCTTCAGGGCGGACTGTGAGAGGAGCCTAGCTCTGCGGGCCGGATTAAAAGGTCCGCCGGGCCGTAGTTTGCCCATTGCTGCCCTATTGCCTGTCACCTGGTGGGCAGTGTGCTCCGGAGCCGCAGCCAAGGTGAAAAAGAGCCGCATGCGGCTCTGGAGCCGCGGGTTGCAGACACCCGTTCTAGAGAGAAGTGTTAAAGTAGACCTAAAGGCAAACTTTTTTTTTCCATTATGGACAGTGTAAGAGAGAGTTATAACCCTTGTCAGTTTTTTTGCCATCTTTGTCCCAATAACAATAGGACAGGCAGAGAGAGAGAATCTCTTTATCAAGGCCACAGCCAGCAATGTAAACCTAACAGGGGTTCTAATCCTGCTCTGCTCTATCAAAAACTAAAAGAAAGCTTTTCCCTTTAGTTATACTTGAACCTCAGTTTGTATGGTATTGCACAGAGTGGCCTCAAACTTCCTCCTCAGCAGTCTTCCACTGGCAACCTTGGCTCCTCCTCTTCTCCATGTGCCCCATAGCAAGCTGCTTGCTATGGGGGCACACATTCATGCTTGCTCCTAAGCTGTGTGTTTCTATGGAGCTGCTCTCCTTAGACACAGATGGTGTGGCTTGGCCCCCACCCCTGCTTCCTACTGACATCATTTGATTGACAGCAGCAGAGGCCAATAGCTCTTGCTGCTGTCCGAGTCCATGTGTGAAGAGGAAGAGAGGAGAGGAGAGATACAGTCATGCACAGCGCTGAATCAATTGACAACACCGGTAAGAATTTAGAGAGGTGGATGAGGACAGCTGTATAATGTTTTTTACCTTAATGTAGGAAATGAATTAAGGTAAAAACGTTTTGGCTTTAGAACCACATTAAACTGCCCAAACGCTAGTAGAATTTCATTTAAATATTTTAATTCTAAGAACCTTTGTTCAATTTTCTAATAGTTATTGGAGTCATATCAATGTTTTTTTTTTCCATTTGTACTGTTGAGAACATTTTATGAATGGAAAACCTTTCTTCAATGAACACATATTTAACAGTGTAAGTTGTTTTCTTTCATGAAATTACACAGTTACATAGTTAGTCTGGTTGAAATAAAAAGACACAAGTCTCTCCAGTTCAACCAACAGAAGAGGGGAAAAAACAATTGTATATATGCACAATCCTATACCCACAGTTGACCCAGAGGAAGGCAAAAAAACCCCAGCAAAGCATGATCCAATTTGCTCCAACAGGGGAAAAAAAATCCTTCCTGATTCCACCAAGAGGTAAATGGATTTTCCCTCGATCAACTTTCCCTATAAATATCATCAGTATCCCATTATATTTTGTGCATTTAGGAAAGAATCCAGGCCTTTTTTAAAACAATCTACTGAGCTGGCCAGAACCAGCTCTTGAGAGGAATCTATTCTCAGCTCTTACTGTGAAGAAGTCTTTCTGAATTTGGAGGTTAAATCTCCTTTCCTCCAGACAAATCGAGTGCCCCGATGTCCTCTGTGATTACCTTAAAATGAATAACTCAACACCAGGTTCTCTATATGAACCACTGATATATTTATACATGTTGATCATATCCCCCCCTTAATCTTCTCTTCTCAAGAGAGAATAAATTCAGTTCCTCTAATCTTTCCTCATAGCTGAGCTCCTCCATGCGTCGTATCAGTTTGGTTGCCCTTCTCTGTACTTTCTCCAGTTCCCCAATGTTCTTTTTGTGAATTGGTGCCCAAAACTGAACTGCATATTTCAGATGAGGTCTTACTAATGATTTGTACAGGGGTAATATGATATCTCTCTCTGGAGTCTATACCTCTTTTAATACAAGAGAGGATTTTACTCGCTTTGGAAACTGCAGCTTGGCATTGCATGCCATTATTAAGCTTGTGATCTACCAGAACTCCCAGATCCTTCTCCACCATTGATTCTCCCAGCTGTTCTCCTTACATTCATTCCAAAAATCAAACTTAAAAAGTGAACAGTATTTCATAGTATTTTTGAATGATATTCATTAAGTTATCAAATGTATTGATAATTTTCATAAGAATGTTTGTACAAATATTTGTATGAATGATTGTTTGAAAATCTACTAGCTTATGACCAGCTTTAAAGTGAACTTCTATATTTTGGTCTGCTACTTTCAGGAAGAAACAAAGATAATCCACTTAATACAGATCATTTAAAATAATGTAAAGTCTGGACTAACCTATTTTCCACTCTTGTGTGTATACTAAAATCTGCAATTTTTTACTTAGTTTTTTGTAATAGAAAAACATTCCGCAAAGAAATCATATACTGTAAATCTTCCCTTTCATACTTTATAGAAAATTGACAAAACCAGGTCTTATGCAAGTGTATATTTAAAATACACATTTCTTGTGATGTGATCAGAAACCTTCTCAGAACCGAGACGGGTTGTTGAGCAGGTAAAGAATATCTTTGGCCTTTTTCTACGTACCCCCCGCTGGATGAGTAACTAAACTTGTAAATTATTATAATGTATGCAGACATTTTCACATCAGTTTTGTCAATAGCAATGTCTCCCCCAGCATAAAGTATATCACAGAATGAGAAGAAATAGCATTCATAAAACATTTATAAGTGTAACACAAGTAGGGCTGAATGTTGGCAGTTTGTTATCCGAAAAATAAATTAGCATACAAAAAAAAACCTAAAAGACCTTGGAGTAATATTACTGATGTGACTGTTGCGTTGGAATCTGACATTTATCCTTTGTGTGTGAGAATTCTTGTGAAATAATTATGGAAACGTCATGGGCAAACCTTAAATAAGTGAAACATTTCCAAAGATGTATCGGGATCAACATATAATTGGAGACGATGCATGGAGCTTAGGCTGTGTGGACTGGTCCATTTTAATCCTTAAGGATCTTTTTTTTTTTACAAGTCTTATTTATGTGTTTCGTCCAATTTATAGCTGAGCTTTAGACACATCTAACAACCCGATCATGCCATTCTTTATTCATTAATGCTTTATAACACCTATGTGCACAGTATCATGCATGTTTTCATCCCATTCACTCTATATACAGTACATATTTCAATATATCAATTATTAAGGGTTCATTCAGATTATTCTGGTCTGATATAGAGCATCAACAAATGCGGTGTCAAGGCAATTCATTAATTTGAAGGATTTTTAATTATATTCTATTGGTGTAACATAGCATAAAACTGCCAATGTGGGTGGGTCTTCATCAGTGTCAACAGATAATTACAGGATCTCTGAAGTTTGTCCAGTGCTTCTGGAAATGTCATTTTACAAATACTAAAGCCCATAATGTGGACAAACTTCTAAAATCCTAAAAATGCATACAGATAAATCCCATTGATCCAGCCCACACAGCTTTTAAACCAGGTGAGGGGCAGCGCCGAATCCCTGAAATACATTAGCTGTTTTATGATTGATCTTTTTTTTTTTGTATTTAGTTTTTTTTAATCCCATTTAGAAGTAATTGAAAATCTTCTTGGACTGAACTACCATTGGTTGTACACTATTATTTAATTGTATTGCTCTGCAATGATACACCTAGGGTGTTATCTCATGTATATATTGTCCCTCAGTACCAGATCTAGATCCACATATCTCTATTTTTTTAAGTGTTAAGGCCCTCCATTGCAATTTTGAATACACCATTAAAATGTACGCATTCTAAACATTTTAACATACTTTTGCCTTGTTTGCTTTTTCAATATGCCTAGCTTTTTTACCCGGTAGCCTCGTCCTCTTGCTCTCAAGCCTTTAATTTTTTTTTTAAATATATGTCATCATAGGCTGGCATCTCTTCCAGTGCGTTCTAAATCTTGCACACATGCAATAATCCTTGCTTTTTTCTCCGTGTTTATACGTTGCCAAGGTAGTAGCAGCGTAAGGAGCTACATGTTACCAGTGCTATAGCCGGTCATAGACTAATTGAAATTTGACTGGTTCAACAGGAACCAGACACATTTTGATCCAGCTATGGGCAGGCTGGTTGTTCTTCAGTACAACCAGCCTATCAGGTTTTTTTTATTTGATCACTGCCAGCAGCTATAGCCACAAGTAGTGATTATGGTATTCTGACTGCTGTGAAACTTCCCACTCTCAGAATACAATAGCACAGTGGGAGGGATTCCCCCATCAAAACTGACTGTGTTGATGGGGAAATTGAGCAATTTTCTTTTCTTCAACTCATGTTTGAAAAAGAAAGAAAAATTGAAAGAAAATTGCATAATGTATAGCCTGCCTATGACAATGTATACTCAATAAGAACTGCCTTCTTCCCCATGTGGCACATCTTCTTTGATGGAAGCACAGTCCTAACTGCAAAATTGTTTGAACTGTATAATCTTGCGAGATCCTGCAGCTTTGCCTAGAAGAACCTGTAAGTAATAAAGTGGTTCTAAAGGCAGAAGGTTTTACTTTAATGCATTCAATGCATTATGGTAAAAAAACTTATGTTTAGCTGCCCCCTCCCTGAGCCCCCTCTTATTCTTACCTGAGCCCGATCTCAATCCAGCACTGTGTCTGAGAGAAGCGGCTTTCTCCACTCTCTCTCTCTCTTTCCTCACTGGACAGGGAAGCAGCCATTGGCTCCTACTGCTGTCAATCATGGTGTGTGATGAGAGAGCAGGGAGCTGGGCTGAGTCACTGTGTGTTAATGGACACATACAGCATGGCACAAGAGCAAGGAGTGGCCATATAGCACGCAGCTTATTTTGGGGGCACTGTGAAGGAGAAAGGAGCCAGTGAGGGGCCCCAGAAGAGGAGAATTGGGGCTGCTCTATGCAATACCAGTCCACAGAGAAGGTAAGTATGACATATAAAGAAAGGGTGGATGATTGTGCAACATCATGCTTAGTAGCATGCAACAGAGGATTAGGGGAAATGTCAGCTTTAACACAATATATGGCAATGCATGTAAACATGAATATTAATACATGGATCAGTGTAAAAAAAAAAGTACTAAGTCGTAAGCATAGAAAAATATATGAAAAATAAAAAAGGAACAAAAAATACATAAATTAAACATAGAGGTAGCTAAAACCATTTCTCATAAAATAAAGAAAATAATAAAAACTGATAGTAAGAAAAATATTTAAAAAATAGCATGTACAGTGGGGCAAAAAAGTATTTAGTCAGCCATCAATTGTGCAAGTTCTCCCACTTAAAAAGATGAGAGAGGCCTGTAATTGGCATCATAGGTAGACCTCAACTATGAGAGACAAAATGAGAAAGAAAATCCAGACAATCACATTGGCTGATTTGGAAAGAATTTATTTGCAAATTATGGTGGAAAATAAGTATTTGGTCACCTACAAACAAGCAAGATTTCTAGCTCTCACAGACCTGTACCTTCTTCTTTAAGAGGCTCCTCTGTCCTGCACTCATTACCTTTATCAATGGCACCTGTTTGAACTTGTTATCAGTATAAAAGACACCTGTCCACAACCTCAAACAGTCACACTCCAAACTCCACTATGGTGAAGACAAAAGAGCTGTCGAAGGACACCAGAAACAAAATTGTAGACCTGCACCAGGCTGGGAAGACTGAATCTGCAATAGGCAAGCAGATTGGTGTGAACAAATCAACTGTGGGAGCAATAATTAGAAAATGGAAGACATACAAGACCACTGATAATCTCCCTTGATCTGGGGCTCCACGCAAGATCTCACCCCGTAGGGTCAAAATGATCACAAGAACAGTGAGCAAAAATCCCAGGACCACACGGGGGGACCTAGTGAATGACCTGCAGAGAGCTGGGACCAACGTAACAAAGGCTACCATCAGTAACACACTACGCCGCCAGGGACGAAGATCCTGCAGTGCCAGACGTGTCCCCCTGCTTAAGCCAGTACATGTCCGGGCCCGTCTGAAGTTTGCTAGAGAGCATTTGGATGATCCAGAAGAGGATTGGGAGAATGTCATATGGTCAGATGAAACCAAAATAGAACTGTTTGGTAGAAACACAACTCGTCGTGTTTGGAGAAGAGAGAATACTGAGTTGCATCCAAAGAACACCATACCTACTGTGAAGCATTGGGGTGGCAACATCATGCTTTGGGGCTGTTTCTCCGCAAAGGGACCAGGACGACTGATCCATGTACAGGACAGAATGAATGGGGCCATGTATTGTGCGATTTTCAGTGCAAACCTCCTTCCGTCAGCAAGGGCATTGAAGATGAAACATGGCTGGGTCTTCCAACATAACAATGATCTCAAACATACCGCCCGGGCAACGAAGGAGTGGCTTCGTAAGAAGCATTTCAAGGTCCTGGAGTGGCCTAGCCAGTCTCCAGATCTCAACCCCATAGAAAACCTTTGGAGGGAGTTGAAAGTCCGTGTTGCCCAGCGACAGCCCCAAAACATCACTGCTCTAGAGGAGATCTGCATGGAGGAATGGGCCAACATACCAGCAACAGTGTGTGCCAACCTTGTGAAGACTTACAGGAAACATTTGACCTCTGTCATTGCCAACAAAGGATATATAACAAAGTATTGAGATGAACTTTTGATATTGACCAAATACTTATTTTCCACCATAATTTGCAAATAAATTCTTTCCAAATCAGCCAATGTGATTGTCTGGATTTTTTTTCTCATTTTATCTCTCATAGTTGAGGTCTACCTATGATGCCAATTACAGGCCTCTCTCATCTTTTTAAGTGGGAGAACTTGCACAATTGGTGGCTGACTAAATACTTTTTTGCCCCTCTGTACATCTAGCACTTCATTAAGACCATTTGTGGAAAGATTATCCAACTAGAATATTGTAAAATTCTTACTTTTCAGCATAAATTCTTAAACTATTCACATACACACCATAGCTGTAGTGAGATAACCAGTATCCCAAAAAGTCCCAGTTTACTCAGCTCTTTCCCATGTAAATATCAAAATGCCATAATACACTATACTTAAGTGAGCATTTCTTCACAATTGTTTCTGTGGTTACTGAAACAAGGCCTTAGTAGCTTAATAGTCATGGTCACACACAGGAAACTGCAAGGGCTGGTAGGGAAATGTATCTGCAAAGATTTGATAAAATCCCTCATTTCATAGGACTGTCCAACAACATTTTGAAAAGACTTCTGGCCATGTTTGATATGAGTACATGCCAGACAAAGTATCTTACACTGATAGCTCCTTTTCAAAGATAAGAAAGAGAGAATACTGGAAGACTGATCCAACCCATTCTTCTCCTTAAACACCAGGGGCAACAATATGCTCCACATTCCAGTATTTTGGAAAATAGCCCTGGACTTACTGGGAAGTTGTAATATAGGGTCGTAAAGCAATATACCCCTACTCTGTTTGATTATGCTGCAAATTGTATTGTGTTGATCCTCAAATTACAAATGAAAGGAAAAACACTCAGACATCCTTTGTAGACTTTCAACAGAGAGAATATCATTCAATATACTGTAGGAGGCAACAATTATTGTTGGTGATATTTGGCAAAGGGCTTCATTGATCATTTTATGACCATACCCTTTCTCAAAAAATGTATGGTTTACAATCAGGCTTTGGATTTCAAAATCCCCTGTAGAAGAGGATATCCTGTCTGCAAAATTGCCTGAATTGGGTTATTCAGTTTTCACCAAGAATGATGGCAACTGGCTCTATATAAATGGGAATTCCCATCAGTAGGTTTTCAAGAAAATTGTACATCTGCTTCAGATAAGTTAAAATGTTACTAAACCCACAACAGTAAAATCAGTCTGTATATGCAGTAAAGCATGCTGATTATACTCACTGTGGAACCTAAGGGGTTAATCCTCTGCACTGTGTAAAAAGGCCGTTTGATCCTGTTTTCTCTGCCCCTCCTCTTGTTCAGATGTCCACCTGATAAGACAGACTGAGGGATTTTTTTTTTCTTGGGAGAGTGCATGTGATCAGCACAGCGCCAATCCACACTGTCCAGACAGAGGTCTGGGGCTTTGCATCCTCCTAGAGCAGAAAGAAAACTCCTCCTACAAGCTTTAACCAGTGCTCTGCTGAAGTCACAAGACTGCTCTAACTGATGATGAGAAAAGATATTTAGCAGTTTATATTTACTAAAATAATTGCATTGCCATGTTCTATGTACTGTGGGAGACCAGATAGAGTGAATGCAGGGTCCTGGGTTTTGTAACACTTTAAGATTAAACTATTCTTATTGATTACTGGTGTAACGTTAATCCCCAATGAGTTACTGTTACAGTAATTAACAAAGTTCCTTACCAAATTCTTACTACCTTTCCACATTGATGATTAGATAATGAGTGTAGTGGCCATAAAAGACCAAATGTCTATCAAAAGGACTGTTTGCCAATATAAGTCCTCCCAGTAGCACATGAATATGTTTGTATAACTGGAGGTAAAATTGACTTACTCCGATAGCGATACCAAAGATTTGTATGTAGAACCTATCAAGGAACTGGAAGTAGTTATTATGCAGAATATAGTATCTACAAGAGAAATTCAATGTCTACAGTACTATGAAAGGTACAGTATGTTCTTTGCAAGGAAGTATTGTATTGCAAAAAGGCCAATTTGGTGGACTATTGTGTGTAGCAGTGCGGTACCCTGCCAGGGTCCAAATGAGTATTATAACACTGGATTCTCAACCAGGCTGGTTGAAGAGCTCCAGTGGGTTTGCCTACTGCAGAGGAAACTGGCTTTTCAGTTTCCTCATTGTTTTCTAAAGTCCATTCTGGGACCTGCAGCCTGGAGATTTCTAAGAGATCCAGCTGGGATGAAATCTTGTGTTCTGGGTCCAGATTTTGTGAACAGCCCGCACACTGATTGTGTGTGTGTAGGTCTTTTTGAAGAGACCTGACCATGGGTCTGTGCTCCACCCCAGCAGACGGAAGGTCGACACACAGAAGTCAGAAGGGCTCCACCTAGGGGAGAGGTGGCAGCCATTGCAGCAAGGGGCTGATAGCAATTTGGACAGTGTTGATGAGAAAACAGTCTGTAGGAGACAGACGAGGGCCTGAAGTGGAAGGCCAGAGCTGCAGTGTTTTCTTTATCAGCCAGGAGGCTGAATGTTTATTTCTTTGCAAGAGCAAAATGCCATGTGATTTGGATTTTTCTGGAACTTTGAACTTTCTTTTAATAAAATTGGTCCAGAAAGGCCCTTAAAAGGAAGAAAGCAAGTGGTAGTGTCCTTTTAAAGCTCTACCATTTGATGCTAGTTCTCATATGTGGTATACAGTGATTTAACATTGAAAGACTCCCATAAATAGCCTTCATCCTACTTTTAGTTGCTCAAAGTTTTAAGTGTATGTTTTTGGTACCTTTACAGCTCACTAAAACTATGTTTCACTACACTTGAAAAGTGAATAAATTAAAAGCATGATGTATACATGCATTCCTTTGGTATATCGTAGAGTAAAGCAAAGAAAGTGTGAAGAGATAAATTATTGGTTATTATACAAAGATATTCTAAAATGGTGTAAACGGAATATTTGGTACTCCTAGACTGATTATAAATTAGTGTGTCATAGTGATGTTTCAGACTAACTATTATATGTAATTAGAATCACACCAGCCTTCAATCTTGTAATCAGTCAGCCTATTTAAATGGAAAAAAAGTAGTTACTCTGCTGTTTGATACCATGTGCACCACACTGAACATGGACCAATGGACATGGCTGAGGTGATCAGAGACAATTATAGAGGCATTTTGGGGCCTTGAAGGGCCCCTTTCTCAAGACCCTGAAAATTTGGTTTCCTATAACTTATGTTGCACAGTCTTCAGTTGTTTTAATAATTAAATTATTCTGATGAATCCAAAGAAAAGTTTGACTTTTGATTATGTTTGAAAGTTTTCCCAATTTTCTTTTCTCTGAGCTGGCTACGACACCGATTTCACAATTCATATATGTCTAGCTATAGGACCACCCTTGCCTTGCTCCTTATTATATGTTTTACTGTCCGAGTGCCAGAGTATTGTTTATTATTTTAATGAGAATTAAAAATGTAAAAAGATGAAGAACAACTTTTGATTTCACAGTTTTGTGTTGAAGAATATGTGATTATAGTGTTAGGGGTTAGATCTGCTTTAACACATTGTTAGTGTATTTTTTAGATATAGTGAAATGTCAGTATTACTTTCTTTAAAAAAAAGTATAGAAAAATTAAAAAGTGTAACTAGTATGTAAATTCCAGTTGTCAGCTGTTTATCCTCACCTCCCTGCCTGTCTGCAGTACCACACCCAGGGACTAGCAGGGAGGAGAGAGACCTTGCAGTGTAATGAGCACCGATTGGCTGCTCCTCAGAAAAGAGGAGTGTCTGGCTTATCCTTTATCCCTTTCAATGCCAGAGCTGTTTTTGCTTTTTTTGCACAAGTTTAAAAAATCATTTTAGGCCTGGAGATTAAATAAAACTCCCAAAGATTATATATTTTCTGAAAGCAGAGACCCTAGAGAATAAAATAGTGGTAGTTCCAAATTTTTATGTTGCATGATATTACCGCAAAATTTCAGTACAAAATCCAAGTAAGTTAATTTTAGGGCACAAAAAAAAGCAATAAACTACCTTTTTTTTTTGCAAAATATAAAAGATGAGGTTGCACCAAGAAAACGGATATCCAACATGTCAAACCTTAAATTTGCTTTTGCTCGTGAAATGGCAACGAACTTCAGTACCCTATATTTTCTATAGGCAACACTTTTAAAGCCCCTTCTAGGTCATCAGTATAATGTTACAGAGGAGATCTGGTGCTAGAATTATTGCTCTCATCCTAGCGTGCGTGGTGATATGTAACGTGTATCACAATCAATGTTTTCATGCACAGGCGCCCCAGCATGTGCTTTTACGTTTGTAAGTGTGTATATGTGGAGGTGGGGGGGCCTCAATTTTTTGGGGGAATAGCGATGTTATGTGCTTGGGTGTAACTTTGATTTTGTACAATAAAAAAAAAAACCTGATGATTTTTGGTGACAGGTTCTCTTTATTGAGTCATCCAGGGTCTAAAAGACCCTGGATGTCTCCCCTGTGCTCCACTAAATGTAATGCAGTGGACATTGCACTGCATTACATTCTTTCCCACCCTTCGATGGTTGGGAAATCTTTCAACAGGGACCTGGAAGTGACATCATAGCGTCACTTCTGGGTCAGGACAAGAAGGGGAGGGGAGTGGACATGTCCGCTTTCCTCCCTCCCCACTAGCCAACGACGGTGAGCTGATCCCGGGGCCGCTGATGGGCTGAAGGTTAAAAAAAACTATGTGCCACCTGGAACTTCATGTTCCGGGTGTCGGGCAATATGAATTGAAACAGACTGTTACTGGAGGAAGAGAGTTGATTACCAGCTGTTTTCCGCCAAGGTGACCTTGTACCATCAACGTTTTTAAAGTGTTATCCTTAGTATAGCCTCAGACTTGCATGTTAACCAATGTGAATATATAGCAACTTGTATCAGACTGTTCTGTGACCAAATTATGTATGAATGGCGTGTTACTATTTAACATTTATAAGCTAATAAAAGTGTAATTGCACCTTTTGTACCAATATACTTATGTAAGAGCACCCCCGCTCGCAGCCCTCCTCCAAATTTGCATGCAGAATTCCATAAGAATTCTTGGATAGCAAATGTGTGGTTCAAGTGAGAAAGATTTTTGACAAGCAGCCACACTAGTCACTGATAGACCAATTTCTGGATAGGGGACAGGTGAGTATAAGACTGGGAGGGAGTCATATGTGAGTTTAACTGTACCAAAGATTTACAATAGTTACACTTTCGGTCTGCACAGTTTGGTTGCATTTAAGTTTCACATGCCTATCCCAAAGAAAATGTTGTTGGAAAATATATAGCCAGTTGTATACAGATGATGTTTCAAGTTTCTTTATATTAATATTATTAAAGTCCTTCTAGCTTAAAAATAAGATCAAATAAACTGTTTATTGATAGGCTTTACTTCTTGCAGGAGGAACCAATCACATTTTGTGAGGAGACCTTTGTATCCCACCGTTCCAGTGGAATGAGACCATTTCTTCAAAATGCAATTCAGCTGCAGCTTTTTAAACAGGTGTGTTGTTTAAATACTATCTTCTATCAAAAGGGTTATATAAAATTTATTGGTAGGGCTAATCAAAGCAAAAATATGAAATTGGTTTATCTTTAGTTCATAGATGGACGCCTTGACCTGCTGAACACAGGAAATGGATTTAGTGATGTATTCGAGGAAGAGATTAATATGGGAGAATATGCTGGTAAGGAATTTTGGGAAGGGAATCTATCGCTTCTGTTTGTTTTTCATTTAGGAAGTCCATTTATTCAGTGTTTAAATACTTAAGTCAACCAGAAAAATTATCAATATTATTGTCTTTCGTATGTATTTTTCGTTATTTAGGAGCACCTCATAGGCTTGTAATAGTAGCTGCTTATGTCTGAGGATTAGCAAATTTTACTATTTTCACTTCTATAAACTTCTGGGCATTTTGGAGAAATACATTGGAAATTATTTGAACCTCTTGAGGATTGTATTTTTGCATGTGTATTTCGTTATTGGACACTTTTTTCTCATAAAGTAAAAGATAGCCAAAAAGTAAGGGCTTGTTCACACTTGACTAAATTTCTAACTCTTCAAAAATGCCCCTATCGCATTAGTATGGGCATCAGACAGGCAATGAGCTTTAGTATGGGCATTTAACAAGCTTTATAAATGCTCCCCAGATGGCCTATGCGCTGTTTTGAGGCATTTTATAAGCGTTTTACAAGTGTAAAGTGTACCATTAGAGTTTATTGTAGGCATTTGTGGTGCGATTTTAATGCACTGCAAACGCCCCGCAAATGCCTGCCAGTGCGTTCAAGGAGCGTCACTATAGACTTAAATGGGAGGCGTTGAAAGGCTTCAACTCCTCCTGACATGACATGAGGCTTCAATTTTGAAGCGACACGGCGCTAAAGCTTCATGTTTTGATAATGTGAACAGCACTGTGTGCTGCCCATGGTATCATTTCCATAGGCGTTTGAGGAGCATGGAAGGGTCAGCTGCACTGGTGAAAGTGGTAAGGCGGCGGGGGGGTTTCAGAGGAAGGCACAGTGATGGGGAGGTTTCAGATATGATGGTGAGAAGGGGTTGCTGACTTGGTGGAGGTGAGGTAACTCCAGATACATAAAGAACCAGCAAACACAAATGCTCCTGCGCTTGGGGATGGACTCGATGCAGGCTACAACCACATTAATTATGTCCTGGAACATGCACACCTTGCTGCCCTCAAATAGACCGGGGGAATCCAAATATACTGAATGAGGAAAGAACAAACAGAGGGCGCACAGGCCTAGTGCATTACCATAAAAAATGTTTAATAAGAAATAAAGTAGGTGTTGTACTCACAAACGACAATAAAGTCACTTGGCTCTGAGGAAGAGGCAAGTCCTCGAAACGCGTCAGCCTATTGGATGTCTACACTCCCTATTGTGGACTTTTACTCAGCGCGGTGTTGACCCAGCTGTTCTTTTATGATGTGCCTTGACTTTATTGTCGTTTGTGAGTACAACACCTACTTTATTTCTTATTAAACATTTTTTATGGTAATGCACTAGGCCTGTGCGCCCTCTGTTTGTTCTTTCCCTACTCCAGATACATTCCTGTAGAGAGTTACAAATAGGTTGTTAGTGGTAATAGACTTCCTGTGCAGAGGATTCTTTGTACAACCTCAGAACTCAGACCTGCTTTAAATTCCCATACCCAGCAGTGCAAATCAAAATATTAAGACCACTTCTCACTGCCATTTAATTGTGGTGCGCTGCTGCATTATTTTATAATGGGTTGCATATTGCAGCCATTTCATAGTGGGCTTTCAATGCATAGCAATAAAAAAAAAAACAAATCTGCACCCTCAATGCTTTGCAACGCAGGTCATTTGTTATAGTGTGCTGCAGTATGTGTTTGTGCTTTATGGTGCCATTCTGAATGAACAGCACCTAAATGCACCACACCAGGGTAGCATGTGTTGCAGTAAAAACGCACATTACCATAAAGCATAGGTCTAAATTATAACTATACTTTTAAATACTTTAATCCAAATGGACCCACTGTCCATGTTAACTAAACACCCCTGCATTGCAATACAGCCCATGAGCATACACATTATTGGGTGGTACTCAGTTCAGAAGCCTTTCTGCATACTTAAAAGTAGACAGCTATTGTGTTCAGACCTATGAAGAACCCAGTACCCATAGCACTCTGCTCCCTACCACCCAGCACTCCTATCTCTGCACCGTCCTGCACCACTGATTCTGAACCTTCCTGTCTCCCACCAACCCTGACACTGCACCCCTCTCCTGTACCACTGACTCTAAACCTTCTTTCCTCCCAGCACCCCACTTCCCCTGTCACCCAGCATTCCTACTAATGCACCTTTCTGCTAGTTACCAACTCTGCTACTCCATACTCTCCCACTGCTCCCCCTTGTCACCTTTGTAGGGGCATGAATAGATCAGGGGAATCAGAGTCTGGAATTTCTGGGCTCTCTTAACACTCCCTCTGGTGACACCAGTATAGGCAAGTTATGTAATAATACATTTACACACTATTTAGTGCCAACAATTTGCATAGCACTTTACAAAATAATTGGAGACAGTAAAGTATACAGTTCAAGATCAAAGTTAGACCTTACAATCTAAATGAGAGTGCAAGTGATAGAAAAGGTAATAACTGTGAGAGTTGATTACAGTAAGTAAAAGTTTTGATATTAGATACATTCAGGACAGACTTCCCTGAAGAGATAAGTAGTTTTTTAAGGCATTGCCTAAAAGGTGGTCAGACTAGTTGATAGTCAGACAGATTTGGGTAGGGAGTTGCAGAAGGGAGATGCGCTGGAGAAGTCCTTGAGGTAATGAGGGAGCTAGAGAGCCGGAGGTTTTAGGAAGAGTAAAGAGGGTGGTTTGGTTTATATTTGTTATGAATTGCTTTGTAAGAAGTTTTTGGAATTTTATACATTGGGCGAGCAGAAATCAGCGCTCCAATCTTCATGCAAACCAAGGAATTGTCAAATGCCAACCGAAGAGGTGCTGCCCTTCTGAGATCGGGAAATCTGACCACTGGTGAATAAAAACAAACAAGGGCGCACTCTCATCGTGCATTACCGTGGTATAACACATAATTTATTAAATAGAAAGGATGTATACTCACAAACCAACGTGATAATGGGCAGTATAGGTGATCCACAAAAACAGTCACAATGCAACTGTGTCTAGTGATGCGGATAACTAACGCGTTTCGGGAGTTAAACCCCCTTCCTCAGCTCTGAGGAAGGGGGTATAACTCCCGAAACGCGTCAGTTTTTCCGCATCATTAGACACAGTTGCATTGTGACTATTTTTGTGGATCACCTATACTACCCATTATCACGTTGGTTTGTGAGTATACATCCTTTCTATTTAATAAATTATGTGTTATACCACGGTAATGCACGATGAGCGTGCGCCCTTGTTTGTTTTTATAAATCTGTCAGTAGTGTTCATGATAGACTAAAGGAAGAATAGCCTGTATAATGGTAGGCCAACGAGGAGGGAGTTGCAATACTTGAGGTGGTAGACAGCAAGGAGTAAATTAGTAGCTTGGTGGTTTAATTGGTTATGAAGAGGCATGTTTTGGAAATGTTATGGAGCTGAAGGTTGCAAGAATTTGGCAGTGATTAGATGTGGGGGAAAAAGAGATGTCAGAATCCAGGATTAAACCTATCACCCTGGCATGATAGGCGGGACTGAGTTGTTCTATTAATCTTAATGGAAAAGTCAGGAACGGGGATGTTGGGTAGGAAATATTATGAGCTAAGTTTTGAAAGCTTACATTTGAGGAAGTGTTGTGATATCTATACCGATAAACCAGTAAATTAGCAATGCCTAGAGAGACCGAAGGGGTGAACTGAGGAGTTTAGAGATAAATTTGGGTGCGGTCAGCATAGAGATGGTATTGAATGCTTTGGGTCACTACCATCAGCTGACCAAGGAAGAAGGTGTGCATTAGGAATAGAGTAGGGAGTCCAAACACAGATCCTTGAATGAGGTATAGTTGTAGGTGACACTTAAGTAGAAATAGGTAGGAGTATAAATAAGAAAGAGTGGCATTTTGGAGGCCAAGATACTAGCTTATTTTGGTTGGTCAACTGTATTTAAAAGCAGCAGAAAGTTTTAATGGTATGAATACAGAGTAGTAGCCCTTGGTTTTAGCAGTTGTTGGTTCTGGAAGGGCAGTGTTTGCGAGTGTTGCAGGTGAAAGACAGACTGAAAGGTTGTTATCAGTGTGGTAGCAGCTCAGACAGTTTTGGACAAGGCGATCTGAAAGTTTAAATGTAATTGGGAGCAAGGAGGTGGGTTCTAAGTTGTCCAGGGGATCTGGTGTGGGCCGTTTAAGTATGGGGTGACCAGTGCATGTTTTAGAGAGATGATAATAGAGATGAAGAGAACATGTATGTTAGAGGGTGTAGTATAGATCAAGAGGGTGACCAAGTAGCTGTAAGTAAATGGGGCCCAGGGGCCAGCTGTTTAGGTGGGTGTCAGAGAAAAATATAACTACTTTCTCTGTAGCAACAGGGTCAAAAGAGAAAAGTATTGAATGTGGTGGTAGACATGCTATGTTAAGTAGGGAGAGATATCTGGACAGTGCTAAAATTTTTAAAAAACAAGACAGATACAATTTGTAATGAGATCTCTAATTTCTTGGACAGTAAGCTAGTGGGTGGAGGATGAAGTGGAGAGTGAAAAGAAAAAAGAGCTAACAAGGACTACATGAGCTGGTGTTAATGTGAGTGACAAAATAGGTCTGTTTAAGCATGGAGGGAGACATTTTATATTAGAAGGGTAGATTTATACAAGGTAAAGCCTTGCAGGGATTTAGTTTTACGCCATTAGCATTAGCACTGCAGATTTGCATGTCCATTGTGTTAGGTCACAATATGAGGTACAATTGAGGAGTTGAGTGGTAGCCGGGGTATTAACATTAACAGGGATGTTAAATTCACTGAGAAAGTAGGGTAGCCAAGCTGAGAAGCTATCAAGGAAGCATGATACCTGTCTTGGAGGCTAATGAATCACAGCAATCCTCAGAAAAACTCGAGAAAAATTCACTAATCTCCAAAAGACAAGAGGTTGGTAAAGATAGGTGAAGGAAGAACTTGTGGGGGTAGAAGGAATTAGTCTCTGCTTCACTTTTAGCCACTGGGTCTGGGTAAGTGAGAGGCACAGTATCATGTACCCGGTAGCAGAGTCTAATATGGTGTGGAAGACCTCTATTACACCTCTTATTCGGGGCCCCTGGTAGTGTAAACAGAAAGTGCCGATATACACGAGCTCCTGTAAGTCTTGCTAGCAGCAGAACAGGAGTCCACGTTGGGCAGGTAAAGTCATCAGGGGTCTTCAGTAAGGCAGGCAACTGGGCAGCTGACTGAGGAAGAATGGTACTGTTGACAGCAGACAGATGAGACAGTCGCTGATAGCATACTGTAGATCGGCATGAGGAAAGACAAACAACTAGGTGCTAATTCCCTCAACCAACTCCGGGTAACCAGGAATGAAAGAAAGGCAATCCCGCAACTGCTCCAATGACCATTGAGAGTATATAGTCAAGAGAAGAAGCATAAAAGATCAGAGCGCTCGTGGTGAGAATCCAGATTAAAAAACAATAGTGTTTATGACCAGCAGACAATGTAAAACAGTTTATTGGAACAATAAAACCAAATCACCATAGGGATGTATCCATAAATGGATGTCATACAGGGATCGATGCAAACCATAGACTGAAGTAATGATGGGAGCTGGGAGCTGCTTAATTATGTGTAGACATGGCAATGGAGAGCCTGGGTGGTAAGCTCTGTTGGTCGAACATGGGAGTGCGACAATGGATGGTGTGAAGATGCCCAAGGCCAGCCGTCTAAAAAAAAAACACTACTAGAGGGATGAGAGTAGCAGACCAGACCTCCTTGGTGTGCCGGAGATTGTGCACCGGAAGTGATGTCACAACACACCTGAAATGACCTCAGTGGAACACAAGCAAGCTGAAAACAACCATCGAAGGCCCTCAGTGGGAAGGAGATTTTTTTATGCTATATCGGCATGATCAGCAGGTGGCAGCAGGTAAGTAGCAGAGTCAGACAGGCCAGGCCATACACAGGCAGGACGGATCATGTACAGGGCACAGACAGAAGCGTAGTTCAGGTAGAAGCCGATCAGTGGAGCAGAAGTCAATGGAACAGACAGAAGCGGAGGTCAGAAGACAAATCAAGGTCAGTGCAGGCAGAGTTCAAGGGGTAGTCATGTTAATCCGGGTCAGCAACTGGAATCATAGGAGGCTGAAGGGAAAGCAACACTGATCCTGAGCACTAGCCCAGTTTAAATAGGCCGTATGGCACCAGCATCTGTTGCAATGCTTGAGTATTCACACAGGTATGAGCACCAAGTGTGCATTAGCATGTGCCCAATTTCTGTAAGCATGAGAGGGAAAATGTACTAGCCTGTGCACAGAAGTTGTCCAGAAGAGTCATCCTGACAGAGTCAGATTCCTGAATTTTCAAACCTGGGTTTCAGTAACAGCAAGTAGATGGAGATAAAAAGGGTCATGAACAAAGGTGAGGTTTGTACAGACAGAGCAAGTGGGCATTCCAGAGGGTACATTAATAAAGTGAGGCTGGTCTTTGAAAGCATGGAAATTAAAGCTAGAATGTGTGAATTGTGGCTGCTTCCAAAAGAAGAAGGATGCCCAGTGTGGGTTAAAGAGAAAGTTGAGGGCCACAATTAGGGGAAATACTTTCAGAGACAGTTAGGAAATGCAGAAGGCTAAGGGAAGAAAGATGGGAGCAAGATAAGTAGTGCAGTAATAGGAAGAGGGCAGGAGTGAGGGTTGTGGCGTTGCACCAGAGTGGAGCATTGTTGTTTGCAGAGACTTTCTTGTTTTTGCCTTAAACTGCCATCACACTAATGCAGAAATTACACTTTGACAGCAATTATCATAACAAAAAGGCCTGAGCCCCCTGGCATATGGTGTGGGGAAGTATTAATCATTTATTAAATTAAGATTGATAAAAGACAAATGGATGAAAGGGGGCATTTTCACACCAGGACAAGCCAGAGCCAAAAAGATAACTTAACAGTTCTCCAATCAAACAAGACAACAAGAAATCTGTAATTTCACAGCAAAATCAAATTTGATTAAATCAATCCTGTCATCCCTACCCACCTTAGGCATGAGTTGAATGTGTTGATGTATGGGCAATGTGCTGCTTGTCATAAACTACTGTATCTCTGAAGATCTGCATCTGCTTAGAACCAACTTTGCAGATTTTTTGCCTTTGTTAGTCTCTGGGACCAAAAATTGTCTATGTGTAAAAATGTTTTTTCCATGATTTTCATTACATATACAGTAGGTGTTTGGGAGGACTTTTATTAATTTGTGTTTTTTTTTCTCTGTTTTATTGGAGCAGTAGAGAATATATACAGCAGTATTACTGTTAAGCTCTGCTGCCCACTCTGGCTCATAAAATATCTGAGGAGTGCCAGAGGGTTGACTCCTCATGTTCTCTAGACTTGACTGCTTTCATTTTGGAAAGTCAAAATTGCGTACAAGTTGGCCTGCTGCTGTGTATGACCTCAAACCTATACATACAAACTCCACAAGGATCCCCAAGTATGTAATAAAATGATTTCATTATTGTCTATTGATGGACATGTGAATGTAGTAATTATTGGACATTCAGGTTATACTGTCACCTACAGAATGTTGGGACACTGGTAAACAAAAATATTAAACCAGCCTCTGTATAACCTTATCTCCAATCCGTTTTTTTGCTACTGTCCTAGAAGGTTACCGGTAGTTGCCTTTTTCCTTTGGTGACTTTTTTTATCTGGGTGTTTATGTAAGAATTTTGTTAATTAAATAGATAGAAACAAAGCAATATGCGTAAAGAAACCATATTACTGGCCTTTGAGGATTTAGAGGAAAGGCATATAGGACTCTTACTTAATAGTACTTTGTCATCTTAAGTATTTAGAGCTTAGCCTATAGTACCAACTGCAAGTTTGTAAGCATATAGTAAATTAGCTGTCAGGGGTCAGGCTCAGAGATCAATAGCTATAGCAGTTAAAAAAGTTAAAAAGGCTATAGATAATAAGAAAAGAACTTTATTCAATATAAAATGAAGGAACACTATCATCATTTAAACATTACAAAGAATATAACAGAATATGCAAAAAGGAAATAAAGGCAGAAAAAATTGAAAACGAATGACAGATTGCAAAAGATAGCAGGACCAACCCCCAAAAATTCTTCAAATATATTAATAGTAAAATGGTCCGGTCCAAGCATGTAGGCCCTTTACAAAATAATCTAGAGTGGGTAACTGCGGACAAAGAGAAGGCAAATTTATTTAATACCTTCTTCAGCTCTGTGTATACAGAGGAGCATGGGGGAGCTCTTGTCCATAATGGGCATGGTATTGACACAGCTCCAGATGATCCTAGATTGTAAGCTTGCAAGAGCAGGGCCCTCGACCCCTCGTGTATTGTATTGTTTCTGTCTTGTCTCATGTTCTGTCCTCCTTGCTATTGTACAGCGCTGAGCAAACCCTTTGGCGCTATATAAATACTGTATAATAATAATAATCCACATTGGCTCACAATTGATATGATCCAAAAATATTTAGACAGTATAAAGGTGAATAAAGCACCTGGACCGTATGGAATACACCCATGGGTCCTTACAGAATTGAGCTCTGTCATTTCAAAGCCATTGTTTCTAATTTTTAGGGACTCTTTAATGACTGGCATAGTACCACTGGATTGGCGTAAGGCCAATGTGGTGCCAATATTTAAAAAGGGGTCAAAATCTTTACCAAGTAATTATAGACCTGTTAGTTTAACTTCTATAGTTGGGAAGATACTGGAGAGTTTAATAAAAGACCACATAGATGAGTTCTTGCTGGAAAAAAATATTTTAGGCAACAGACAGCATGGATTCAAGAAAGACAGAAGTTGTCAAACAAATCTGATTTCTTTTTATGAGAAGGTGAGCAAAACCTTGGACAGAGGGATGGCGGTGGACGTGGTATACTTGGATTTTGCAAAAGCGTTTGACACAGTTCCCCACACACGGTTAATGTGTAAGGTAAAGTCTACAGGCTTGGAAAAATACGTATGTAAATGTATAGAAAACTGGCTGAAAGATCGTATTCAAAGAGTAGTGGTTAATGATTTATACTCTGAATGGTCTAGAGTTGTCAGTGGTGTACCCCAAGGTTCAGTGTTGGGACCCTTACTTTTTAATATATTTATAAAAAATATAGGGTCTGAGATTAGAAATCCCATTTCAGTCTTTGCAGATGACACCAAGCTCTGCAGTGGAATAACGTCCTTACAGGATGTCTTCAACATACAAGCCGACCTCAATGCACTGTTTAATTGGTCAACTATGTGGCAAATGAGGTTTAATGTTGATAAATGTAAGTTTATGCACTTGGGGCTTAAGAATATGCATGCATCATACATACTTGGGGGAATACAACTGGGGGAATCAATGGTGGAGAAGGATCTGGGAGTTCTGGTAGATCACAAGCTTAATAATGGCATGCAATGCCAAGCTGCGGTTCCTAAAGTGAGCAAAATCCTCTCTTGTATTAAAAGAGGTATAGACTCCAGAGAGAGAGATATCATATTACCCCTGTACAAATCATTAGTAATACCTCATCTGGAATATGCAATTCAGTTTTGGGCACCAATTCCCAAAAAGAAAATTGGGGAACTTGAGAAAGTACAGAGAAGGGCAACCAAACTGATAAGAGGCATGGAGGAGATCAGCTATGAGGAAAGATTAGAGGAACTGAATTTATTCTCTCTTGAGAAGAGGAGATTAAGGGGGGATATGATCAAGAAGGGGTGCCCGTAGCGAAAGAAAGAAAGAGAAGAATAGCGCAGGGCAGATATGACTAGGTGAAGAGGGAGAAAAGACAGGAAAGGGTTACGTTAAAGGGGAAGGGTTAAAAGGTTACCTGATTGGTGTTAGTAGTATTGGGTGGGATCATCCTTGAATCTTGAGGGAGTGTTGTGGGGTCGGACGAGCCAGTGCTAGTTTGCAGCTGAAGAGAAAAGTTGGCAGAGTGAGACCATGTCTGTCAGGGCTCCAGGGTATGACCAGAGGTATGTGAACTGACGCAGGGAAACGCAGGCTTCAGATATGTTATAAACAATATAATTTATTAATACTAACAATACAAAACGCAGTGCAATACTAAAACATAACACAGTGCAAACGAACCAAACCAAACCACCCACAGATAACAGTACATACAATGCAAGCGTCGTCAGGCAGGCCGGGTCAATAACAATCGGGCAGGTAGGTACAGGGGGTCAGGCAGAGAATGGTCGGGGTCACAAGCCAGGGATAAAACAGGAGAAGTCAGCAGAGGTCCGGATCAGGCAGGGTCAGCAACGAATCAGACAGAGACAGGGACAGGAACAGGGATGCAGGAACAAGATACAGGGCCCAGGAAAAACACACACCAAGGCAGAGACTGCAGGTCTGGCCATCCCTTAAATACACCTGCATAATCAACTTCAGGTGTTTGGCTGGCTGCAGGGTTGAGTCTCTGATTGCTGGGAGCACCCGCTGGCCAGCCCTGGTACTGCAGCCCACAAGGCAGGTGAGTCCCACCATTACTGGCAAGTCCATTCCTGACAATGTCGGACCTGGATGCAATGCTGACTCAGCTGCGGGAGGCTGCTGCTGTACGTGGTACTGCCTGGCTTCAGGGACAGATCTCCGGGATGCTGGGGGACCAGCACTTGGGGCCAGTTGCAGGGGGCGGCTGTTCCCGCATGCTCGGAGGTCAAGTCCTTTTGAGCGCTATAGCCCGGAACCCGCCCCTGGAGCTTTGCGTCTCATTGGGAGCCCCATCCATGAGGGACCCTCCGGGCCTGCCAGCAGGACCCTCTCCTGCTGCTGCTGGCAGTGAGCCTGGAAGGAATCCCCAGCAATAGCGGTGCTCGGTGGGCAGAGGACCTCGTGGGGCCAGCCCCTCCCCCCCACCCGCTCATCGGACAGCTCGGGACCCTGGCGACTCCTCCCCTGACGAGGTGCCTGTCAGGGAGGAAGTCCGGCGAGGGAGAAGATCAGCCACGGCTGCTGGGCTGTCAACTCCTGCGGCCAGCAGCCCATACAGGGAGACAGGTGCGGCCACGCGGGAAGAGCAGGGTTGGCATGGTGACGGCGGGGCACACTGCACATCACAAGGCCGGGACATCGGTGGGCGAGTCTGGTGCCGGGAGGCGTGTGCAGCACAGATCAAAGGCATCTGGAGCTCCTGGGTCTAAGAAGTCTCCTGTTTGGCACAGGATGGATTATCCATCCTTGGACGAGCTGGTGCGATCCCAGGTAGGTGTGGCAATCGGCCGTGCTGAGGTGGTGGATGCTGGATTGGCGGCTGATGGGACCTCTCCTGGGCAGCCTTGTGAGTTGAATGTTTAAATTTATTTGTTTCCTGTGTCTTCCATTTTGCGGGATTTGTTAAGGGGTGGGGCCTTCTGTCTAGCGGCGTCTGCGGCGCCCGTTATGGTGGGGGGTGTGGACTCTGCTCCCCGCGGAGCGAACGTTGCTGTTGCCGTTCTGGGGACGGATCCCAGTACTGCTATCGGCCTTGCGTGACCTGCTACAGCACTTTGAGCAGGGTGGGGGGGTGAGTTCCGGTCCAGTCTCCGCGTGGGTCCCTACGGGAGGAGGGGACATGGTTGGGGGTCAAGAGCGTGGCCTCTTGGTGCCCAGGGTTTTTTCTTCCCAGCATTCTGGATCAGGAGGAGGGTCTGCCCATGCGGAGAATGGGGTAGTTGGTGTGGGGGGGGGGTTCCCAGTCCGTGGCGTCGGGGGTTGGAGCTCGTCCTTTGGAGCTGGTCCACTTGGTGGACTCAGCTAGGTGCGAGGTCTACGTTTGTTTTGAGGGCCCCTTGGGGACCCACTTGCAGCCGGATGTCTGGGAGAAGATTTCTAGAGGTGAGTATTTGGAGATCTTCTCGCTCCTTCCCCTGATGACGGGGGCAAAGAGGATGCTGAAAAACGGCGTTTTCGTTTTATCCCGCGTACATTTGCCATTATAGATAGCGTTATTGGTGAGAAGACTCCTGAACACTGCTCAGGGCTCTTCTGTTACCTCAACGCTATTCGTGAGGCACATAGGGTTTATGGGGGTACTGCGTGGCTCCGTTACGACGAACAGTTTAGGCAGCGCAGGGCCGTCTGCCCATCCCTACGGTGGGATCACAAAGACATTGGCCTTTAGATGTGGCTTATGACTCCGGCGTGGGTCACTAGTCCATTTTTTCAAGGAGGGGCCGGTAGTTCGTTTGCCCCGGGGCAATCAGCCACAAAACGCAGGGAGTTTTGTTGGCAGTTCAACGAGGGCTCCTGTAAATTTGGTGGTACTTGCCGGTTTAAACATGAATGTTCCGGTTGCAGCGGCTCTCATTCTTTGTCCCTTTGCTTTAAACAAGGCAAGGGCCATGCCGGAGAGCTTGCGGGTATGAGGGACTACTCCGGTGAGGGTGCAAAGGATGCGGCTATTCCTAAATAGATATCCTGATCAGGCAGTGGCGGCGTTGCTGGAGGTTGGTTTTTTGGAGGGCTTTCCGCATCCCTTGTTTTTTAATTTCCATTCCGCCGTTGGCGCGGAATTTGCGATCGGCGGTGCAGCATCCAGGGGTAGTTTCCGATAAGGTGAATAAGGAAGTGGCGTTGGGTCGCATGGGTGGTCCGTTTTCGACTGCGCCTCTGCCAGGGTTGGTTGTTTCTCCCCTGGGGGTGGTGCCCAAAAAGGAGCCCAATAATTTTTGCCTAATTCATCATCTTTTTTTCCAAAAAGGGGGGTCAGTTAATGATGCCATCGCTCAGAAGGCGTGCTCGGTGTCGTATACTTCCTTAGATGCTGCGGTTTTCTGGGTGCGGAGTTATGGGCGTGGTGCTCTTATGGCAAAATTGGACATTGAATTGGCTTTCCGGTTGTTGCCAATTCATCCTGACAGCTGACAGTTTTCATTTATTAGGTTGCCATTGGCAGGGCACATTTTACGTAGATCGGTGCCTTCCCATGGGGTGTTCCATCTCCTGTGCCTTGTTTGAGATGTTTAGCTCCTTTGTGGAATGGGTGGTGCGGTACGTTTCAGGAGTGAATTCCGTCATTCATTATTTGGATGATTTTCTATGTTTGGGGCCGCCCGATTCCAATGTTTGTGCCATTCTTTTGGCCACCCTGTAGCACATAGCCGAGCGTTTTGGGTTTCCGCTGGCTATGGAGAAGACTGAGGGTCCGGCCTCGGTGATCACCTTCCTGGGCATTGTGTTGGACTCCGGCGCGATGGAGTGTCGTCTGCCAGAGGACAACCTGGTGGCGCTCCAAATCGAAATTTGCAGTATCGTGGGTAAGATCCAGCTTAGGGCCTTACAGTCTTTGTTGGGTAAGCTGAATTTTGCCTGTCACATTATGCCCATGGGTCTGGTTTTTTGCCGCCATTTGTCTGCTGTGTTGTCAGGGGTCACCTCGCCTTCTCATTTCATTCGCCTGACTCAGGAACACAGAGCGGACTTGCGTGTCTGGCACAGTTTTTTCAATTCCTTCAAGGGCCGCTCCTTGTGGATGGCCGGCCTGGTGAGCAATTTTGATTTGGAGTTGTTTATGGATGCGGCTGGGTCCACGGGCTATGGGGCCTTCTTCAGGGGTCATTGGAGTGCGACACAGTGGCTGTCTTCTTGGCGGGTTTTATAAAAAATCTGGTTTTGCTGGAGCTCTTTCCGGTTGTGTTGGTGGTGGAAATTTGTGGGGAGGATTTTTGGAATGTGAGGGTGGGTTTTCACTGCGATAATCTAGGGGTGGTTCAAGTCATTAACCGGGTCTCGGCTTCTTCGCAGCCGGTAATTTCCTTACTTCGCCACCTGGTGTGCCTCCGATTGAATGTCTTTCTTTATGCTGTGCATCTCCCAGGGGTTGACAATACGATCGGTGATGCATTGTCTCGTTTTCAGTGGGACAGATTCCGCTAGTTGGCACTGGCTGCGGAGCAACACGGGGTGCCTTGTCTCGACTGGCTGGAGGAGATTGCTTCGGGGTCGTCGCAGGATGGATCCGACGTTCGATGAGTGAGGCTACGTGGTCAGCATACTCTAAGGTGTGGCTGGAGTGGCAGGAATTGTTACAACAGGCCAGCCTGGATCCTTGGGGGTCGGAAGTTCGGTTTGCGGTCGTGTATTTGGTAGCCCAGTATTTTGAGCAGGGCTTGTCCACTTCTGCTCTGGATCGCCATTTGGCTGGCTTGGCTTTTCTATTTAAACTTCAGGGCTGTCGGGACTTTACCAAAGATTTTTGGGTTTGACAAGCTCTTAAGGGTTATCACAGGGCCAATCGGCTTAAGGATGCGCGTTGTCCAGTCTCCTTTAAGTTGTTGTGTGATCTGTTTGAGCGTTTGGATGGTTTGTGTTCCTCGGTTTGAGGTTGGCTTGTTTCAAGCGGCCTTCGTGGTTGCCTTTTTTGGGGCTTTGCGGGTGGGGAAGCTGGTTAGTCCTTCTAAACTGGTTATGGGAGGTTTGTTATTGTGGGATGTTTTCTGCTTGGTTGAGTGGGTTCAGGTGTACGTCAGCCGGTCAAAAAAGGACCAGTTGGGTCGTAGCGTGCGGGTGCGTTTCTTCGCCATTCCAGGTTCTCTGGGATGCCCGGTTCGTGCAGTCCGGGATTATATCTTCGGTCGTCCAGCAGTGTCTGGCTCCTTTTTTGTGCATGCCAATGGGTCTCCTCTGTCCCGGGTTTCAATTTGTGGCGGTTTTTCGTAAATGTCTGTCGGCTGCGGGCTTAGAAGCGTCTCTTTATGCCTCACATTCTTTTCGCATCGGGGCGGCCACTGAGACTGCTTGGTGCGGTTTGGACGAGGCAGTGGTGAGGCGTATTGGGCGCTGGGAGTCATGTAGATTTCGTCTTTATGTTTGTCCTCACTTGTTGACGGACTAGGTGGGGGGTTTTGTGTTCTGTTGTTTGGTGTCATTTGCGTTTTTATGTGTGGTGCGTTTTTCTGGTTGTAATTGTGTAATTTTGTTTTTCAGGTGGTGCGGTGTGCCTGGTGTGGATTGTAGGTCACTCCTACGTTTTTTGGGGGGCCAGGCAGGTGGACATGCAGCCTAATAGCAGGCAGCTAGGCTTTACTCGGGAGGCTGCATGTATCCGCTGGATTGGGGTGCCGGGTATGATGTGGGGCCGGGTGCTTCCTGAGGTGCACCGCTTCACAGCATTGGATAGGCCGCCAGATGTGCTGGTGCTTCATGCTGGGGGCAATGATTTGGGGGTTAGGTCTATGCGGGAGCTGGTTCGGGATGTTAAACTCGATTTTCTGCAGTTGCACAGAGAATTCCCGGACACTGTAATTGTGTGGTCCGATATGATTGCACGGGCTTCATGGCGATCGGTGGCGAAAGTCAACAAGGCCTGTGTTAAGGTGAACAAGGAGGTGGGGAGGTTTGCCATACGTAATGGAGGGCTGGTGGTTCATCACTCAGAGTTGGAGGTGGAAACGTGGCACTACCTGCGTGGTGATGGTGTGCACCTCAACGTGGTGGGGACGGATATGTGGTCCTTAGGTTTGCACGATGGCATACAGCGAGCGGTTGATTTGTGGCGTGGCACGCATGGGTAAGGGCTTCCCCAGCGTGCTGTGGCAGTTGTTGGTCTTGGGAGGTTTCTAATGGTTTTTGAAGATAAATAATGGTTGGGATCCATCTCGTATGGTGTGCCCGGGTAAATTCCAGTTAACCGAGGTTTGACTGGAAGGTGGAGGTCTACCTGCGGAGGGTGTGTCCTTGTCTCCGAGTCAGTGCGTTGCACCTGGTGGCCTAGGAGGAACATTAAGTTTAAGGTTCTGCAGGGAGAGATCAATATTGTTTTGGGTGCCTGCCTAGACCAACAACTCATTCCATAAGTTTATGGAGGTTTCTGTTTTAAGGAATGTTTTTCTGTGTATTTAAGTTAAATTGTTAATAAAAGGCAGTGAAGGCCATTTTACTCCAACAATGTGTGGTCTCCATTTATTGGTGGAGGGAGTGTTGGGAAAAAGGGAGGGTTTTCGGAAGTTGGGTAAGTATGTTTTGGTGTGTTAGCATTTGCCAACACATCTCTTCTACACTAGTCATGTATAAATACATCAGTGGTTCATATAGTGAACTCAGTGTAGAGCTATTCACCCAGAGGTCATCACAGAGGACAAGGGGGCACTCTTTACGTCTGGAGGAAAAGAAATGTAATCTTCAAACACAGAAAGGTTTCTTCACAGTGAGAGCTGTGATAATGTGGAATAGACTCCATCAAGAGTTGGTTCTGGCCAGCTCAGTGGATTGCTTCAAAAAAGGCCTGGATTGTTTCTTAGATACACAGAATATAACTGGATACTAACATTTATAGGTAAAGTTGATCCAGGGAATATCTGATTGCCTCTTGGGGGATCAGGAAGGAATTTTTTTTCCCAGCAGGAGCAAAATGGATTGTGCTTTGTTGGTTTTTTTTTTTGCCTTCCTCTGGAGCAACTGTGGGTATAGGATTATAACTTTTTTTTTTCTATGGTTGAACTGGATGGACGTTTGTCTTTTTTCAGCCAGACTAACTATGTACAGTTGCAAGAAAAAGTATGTGAACCCCTTGGGATTACGTGGAGTTTTGGATGAATTGGGCATAAAATGTGCTCTGAATGTCATCTAAGTCACAACAATAGAAGAACACAGTCTGCTGAACATAATACTACACAAACATTAGATGC